>NC_056737.1:524294112-524594112 GCF_019279795.1 Protopterus annectens
CCTTGCATATAAGTTGCACAATAAAGAATGATTTCCTCACAACAGTAGACACAGGGATCCAGGGAAGTAAATAGTGTGGGAAGAATAAGCCAGGGAATTGTTATGGCTAGGCTTGTATAGGCCCTAGGGCCGATAGCCTAGTACCAACCTATGAACATGATGTTCAAGGGCCAGTGACTGTCCTCATGTGTCCCCAGGTCCCTAACAACTGGGTCTTCTCTTAGGGGTGTATTCTCTATGTGGTAAATCAAAAGAACACTATTGTACATTTTTTTTGCATTTAGTTTTAGACCATGGACCTGACACCAATTATTAGTTTGTGACAAGCCCACTTGGGAGGATATTAGTGTCCTTGTGGGATTCCCTAATTGCCCCAAGCTTGTAGTCATCCACAAACTTAGTCAACCTGAGGCTTTAATGTTAGCTTTGACTTCTGAAAGTAGCTGCCAAAAAGGAGAGTCCCTAATACTTAGCCCTGAGGGACTTCACATGTAACTGACCTTTTTGTGGAGACAGAGTCCCCTATCCTGTATTCTTGTGTCCTATCCTATGTCAGTTGTCTATACAATGGGTGACATAGGGGTTTGCATCTAATTTTGTGAGTAAGTCTGGAAAGACTGAATAGGAAATAGTGTTGAATGCTTTGGCCCAGTCAAAATAGGCAGTGTGTAATCCACTCTGGTGTCATTGAGGGATAAAACACTGAGTATGGAGTATCTGACCTGGGTTTGATTAGAGGCTCAGGTGATTGATGGAGCAGCAGAAAAGGTATGGGAGGTGCTCATTGATACACTTCCCTTAGGATCCATGACTGGCCTCAGTGAAAAAGTGGAGCAAGTCCAAGGGGTTTAAAAGTAGCTTGTAGACCCGGTATGGAATGTAGGTACTGGGGACTGGGCTGGAAACATGAGGTCCGAGGCGACAAAAAAAAAAGATATAGGCAATGTGTACCATTTTGCTCTCATCCATAGCTTTGATGACTTTATTAAAAAAAGTCCACCAAGTAGAGCAGGCACAATCTGCTTTTGAAGAAACCAGACTGTAATGGATACAGTGTCTGAAGGTTTCCTATGTTTTTATTTATAATATCCATTGTAATTCTTTCCATGGCTTTACATATGAGACTAGTCAGACTTATGGGTCTGTAGTTATCCAGGTCAGTAGCTGGCCTGCCATTGCACAGAGGGATAACTGTTATAGTGCTCCATTTCATAGGCATGAAGGCAGTTAGGAGGCTAAGGCTGAACAGTGTTTTTAGAGGACTCAATAGGCTATGTTTCATGCTATTCAGGAGGCATCCTGGGATATTATCAGGGACCATAAATGCAGTATTATTTGCCATGGAGAATGCATTTAGGACTTGTTCACTAGTGATAGCCTGGGGAGTTATGGTTGAGGGTATCTCTTGAGAGGTGTCAGGAGGAAAGAGAGGTGAAATTATAGCCAAATTTTCAGTCAGAAGGTTTGCTATATCCTGCCTCTGCATATAGGTGGCTCCATTTACAATTAGTGTAGCAGACTGTGGTGCATAATGTTTGAGGTTGCAGGCATAGTTGAAGGAGGCCTTTTGGTTGCTCTTTGCCTTTAAGGCTATTACCTCAAATTTGGCTTTGTTGGACGTAGTTGAAGTTGCCCATCATTATAATGTTGGGTTCAGTGTGGAGTCACTATATTTCTTTTAGGTATACAGTATGAGTATCCCAGGTCATACAGGAGTGCCTATAGCTTACAGTGATATGGTACATGATTTTACTTATGGTGAGCTAGATATGGGGATGCTGAAGTGTATCATATTGCTTGACCAGTTTTGATGTGAGACTTTTTGATGAATATCCACCTTTTTTCCCTTCCTGGGCAGTAGCTGATCTAAATGTGTGAAAGGGCAGTGTGGTTTTGAACTGCTGGGGTGCTCTTCACAGCTTTAAACAATGTCTCTGTAACTACACAGATGTCTACATTCTCCAGTGTGAGGAGATCTTCCAGGGAGTGGAGTTTATTTTTAAATTTTTGTTTAGACTCCTGGCATTGAGCAATAATGTCTTTAGTTTATCCCGGATTAGCTTTGCTATGCTGTAAGGTTTATTAGGTTGAGGATGCCTAAAAAAGGTACAGTGGGGGCTGGACAAAGTTTCAGCCAAGATTCAAAAACCTAAAGGAGACAGCTGCAAAGCATTCCTAGTAAAGCAGCATGATATGTCAACCAAAGTCAGTTTTCTTCTGCTCATATTGAGTCATAATCCTCAGGGAAGGCAGAGTGCTGCTCAATGTCTAGGCTCATACCAGTCTGAGAAGCTTAGTCCTAGAGCTCCATCATGTCTCCCTCTGGATTCATGTTCAGTCATCGAAGGTAATTTTGTGAACTGAAAAACAAAATGAAAACTCTTCACTAAAACTACCTTCACAAACAACTCAATATTTGTTTTGACGGGACAAGCCCCCAGCACCTCTCCCTGGATCCCCCACCTCTCGGACTTATATATACTAACTTCGAGAATGCACAACAGTGGAGAGAAAAGTAAACTCCACTGTTGGTTAAAGTTATTTTTGGCAAACAGCATTCACTCTTTATGCATTCACTGAAATTACCTTTGATGTCATGATGTGCTCCCATCTCTACATATAGTCTAGAGAGGTACATCTGAGGTAATTTACACCCACATATATAATAGTCGTACTGCTACTTGTGGTTCATTGACCTGGGTGTGTGCCTGATCTGACAAATCCTGGCCCCTGATAGACAGCTGACTGTGATCCTGTCCCTACTTAGCTTGGTGAGTGGAAATATCTGTCCATCATCTGATAGAACCTTTTATGACTTGAACATTTGTTTATGTCAGGGTTTACCTTTTGAGCTCACTGGTTGAGACACCATGTGTTGGAGCTTTTGTGCCATGGTGGACTCCTACAGGAACCTGTGAGGTCGCTGAGGATTCCTGTTGTAATACTGGCACCTAAGAATGGTTTGAGGTTTGGATAGATTACGTCTAAGAGCCTCAGCTTATACCGAGGCTATGTGCTTGGTCTTTTGAGTGAGTAACAGGTAGAATGTCGTGTTGTGTGTTTTTGACAATCTGTTTGGTAATTGTAGTGGCTGCATTTGAGACCCTCGTTTCAAGTGACAGTGTATAAGTGCATCTTTCACAGACTGCATCCAATTGTTTAATAATCAGGTGGTTGTCAGTCAATATGAGAGACCTGCTACATTGTCTGAGGATACCCCAATCCACCAAGATGGCTGCAGAGACAGGAGAGACACTATGATTGATCAATACCTTGGAAAATTCTCTTCTTAATATGTATAGTTATTTAAGGAAGAGGTTAATGGATGATTTTCATAAGTAGAAAATAGTTGGTTTGGAACTGGATCAGAGACTCAAGGTAGTGAATTGTTTGTTCTGCAATTTCTATAGTTTTTTTGCAAACTGATTATATGAGCTGCTTATTACAGCAAGAACATGAGTCTGATGCAACTACTTGAGAAGACTCTGACTGAAATAGCTTAATTACTATTGTAACCTTGGGGGGATAGTCCAGGGATAAAAGCAGGACAGGTAACATTTTAAAAGAAGTAAAACCTGAGGTGGTACAGAAAATTAGAAATAATGGATCTTTCATCTGGAAACTGAAACACACACACATGTGTGTGCGTGTATATATACATATATATATCTATATATATATATATATATATATATATATATATATATATGTATATATATATATATATATAAAACCCAGGCATGTTACATATTAGATCCACACTGTAACGTTGCAACCACAGAGGTTCCTTACAGTCCAAATAACCAATATCAATTATATATAAAACATGGGGAATGAGTAGAGATTAGATTCTGAGGAAGTCCAGTTTTTTGTGGACAAAAGCACTCAATCAGCATTGTTTTTTGGTTGCAGCATTACAACGTGGATCTAATTGTTGTGGTATTTGTTTGTAAGGTACCGAATAGGTTTTTTTTTTTGGTTCAGGCATGTTACAAATTCAAAACAGTTTATGATACCTGCATAGAAATGCCTCTATAAATATTTCTTTTTACCCTTGTAAGTTAAAGATGTTCTCAGCTGTAGAAATATACAGCTGAAGATGTGAAGAAGGAGAGAGAGGACTTGGGAACATATCTTTTGGTCACATAGGAGTCTGACTTATTTCAAGATAGGCCTGGAAGGAATATTATCTGCTATGTTGTCTCAACAGAGGTACCTATGACTAATCTTAGACCAAAAAAACTATAATTCTTCTAGCACAGATGAACTCTGATCCACAAGGTAGTAACAGCTTTAGCTCTCATGCAAAATACTTGACTTGCACACCCGCTGAGGCTAAGACAGAGCTTATCTTAGAGATAATTCGCCCCAGGTTAGAATACTGCCACCCTTTAACTGCACTTCTGTCTGCATACAATACTGCACTTGTTTAATCATCTGACAATAAAATACTTGAGATTCATACATTCAACTTACAAGAATGAGCATGACTGTACTGCTCTCAACTCAAACAGATGGTTACCTGTCACAGATAGAGCAACTTTATTTTTCGATGCAGCCACCCACAAAATATTAAGCAATGGCCACTGTACTCCACTACTCAGCAGTTTACAAAACAGTCCTATACTCTTAGAAATAATGTTGGGATCGAGTTATATAGGCCCCCATTCATATGTGTGCAACAGCTTTATTGAAAAGGGTTCCAGCGGTTTGAAATAATCTCCCAGATAATATAAGGACAAGAACAACCTCTGACTTTCAAGAAAATGCTCAGAGACTATCTGTTTAAAGAAAGTAAATGTAATTACTATAGAGTCATGGGCTAACCCAATGGTACACTAATTTCTTATATTCCATTATAGTGGTGGTTCCGCACCAAAATTTGGAGGTTTAGTCTGGTCGATACTAACTTAGAACAACAAAAGTGATGCAGATATAATTATCCTTTTTGTAGAGCCATGCAACATTTGCAAGCTGATCCCTAGTATCTTTCAACACTGTAAGCTTTTTATTTACTTATAATGAAGTTATCATTATATATTTAAGCATTAATAATGTATGCATCCTTATAAGTGCTATTTAATTTATTTATTCACTATCACATTGCAGCTTTGTATTGTATGTGCAATCTTTGTCAAGTGTCTTACTGGTAGTTTGTTTTTTTTCTTTGCATTCCCAAGTGCATTTCTTATCGGTTATTGTCTTCATCATTGTTGCCTGAATCATGGTTGAAAAGATTCACTGGACAAGTTCACCTAACCAGTAAACACTGTACAAATATACAAAATAAATAAATAAATAAAATGTCTTATGATGGGAAGCAAAGTTAACCAACTTGCTCATGCTATTACGATTACTGGGTGAGGTTTTTTTTTAGTACTTCTAATAGCAAAGAAAACTATCACACAGAGGTGGAAGCTAATGCTTATATTAACCACACACAGATGTATGCTTTTATTAATGGATAAGTTAGGTATTAGGGGAAATTGCTTTGTAAAAAGAAAGAAAGATTCCTAGCCAAATGTATAAATAAATGGCTACAAGCCATATAAAGACTGTTTGTATGGCTTTATAAGTAGAAAATTAAGATACAATTAATTTAATTGACCAGATTAGCAATAATATTTTATTTTTGTAAGGGCCCTGGAATGTAGATTGCATCACCCTCCAACTGTTTTTGGAGAAAGTTTACTAAAAGAGCCATACTTAGTTAATACTATGAGAGCAGGATTGACAGGTTATTAATATAGGTACTTATTATGACACTAGTTTCCTGGTAAATTTTGAGTTACTTTTATATTTTATTTAATGTTGGTTATTAATAATAAGAAATGGTTTCCAAATGATATTACATTATAAAGATTAGCGTTCAACATTAATAGCAAAGCTTATTAATTGTAGTATGTTTGTGTTCTGCTTGAAGTGCAATAATGATTCTTTTGAAAGAATTTTTAATATCACCAGTTGTTTTTATTTTGAATTCAATAAAGATTTTTTTTTCAAAGAAACCACCTCCATATTATTTGCCATAGTCTGTTTATGAGCACCAAATCTGATACTTTATTATGAGGGGTCTTACTGACTTTTAGAAGATCACGGAGGGAGTACCAGAAAACTAAATGTCTCATTAGACAGTTCCTTTCTTGATTAGCAAACTATGTTATTTGCAAATGCTTCTGTCATTCCTAACAGGAATATGTATTTTTTTTTTAGGGTTGGAGACCTAGGATCTGGAAGTGACTACACAGCTTTTCTACAGACTTTAGGATGTTCTGCAGTTGATTTGTTGTACTCATTCCGTCCGGTAAGAATCAAATTGCTTGTATTGCTAATGCATGTATGCATTCAGGTACTAGTTATTAACAACAATTATACCACGACCCCCCATTAATATTCCAAAACGTGCACGCTGATTGGTCAGCGTGCACATTGTAAATCAGAGTTATACTAATGGAAAAAGGTCTGGTCGCCGCATTGCACTCAATTATTGGCCTAATGAGGGAAGAGTACAGGGAGATTATAACTTCTTTTTTTCTGGGGGGAATGCCCTTACTTATGAGATGAGTAATATAGAATGCTCTTCTTACCACTGTGGAGACAATGTGATCAAAGGTAAGGTTGCTGTTAATCTCTGTGCCCAGGTCTTTCACCACTGAGTGCATACTTAAGGTGTTGTTTTTGATGTGGTAGTTAGCAGGAACATCATTCTTACATTTTATTTGCATCGAGTTTAAGGCCATGACTTTGGCACCAATCATTTTTTGTGTAAGACCCTCTTGTAGGATGTTGACATAATTTGGAGATTCTATGACTGCTCCCAGTTTGCAGTGATCAGCAAACTGTCAGCCACAGACCTTTAGTTTTAGCTTGTACTTCGGAGAAATTGATTCCAAATAGTAGAAGTCCCAGGACTGATCCCTGTGGAACACCACTAGTTACAGCTCTGCTGTTGGAGGCTGATTCCCCTATTTTGACTATATGGGTTCTATCAGTGAGCCAGTTAGTGACCCATCTAATGATATAAGGGTTGATACCTAGCTGGGTGAATTTGTCAATGATGCCTGAGTGGGGGACAGTGTCAAAAGCCTTGGCTAAGTCTAGGTAGGCTGTGTGCACAGATTTCTCCTCATCAATGGCTTTGGCGACTGTCTCAAAGAAGTCCACCAGGTTTAACAGGCATGATCTCCCTTTGACAAATCCAAACTGAGTAGGGTGAAGTGTTTGGAGATTACCTATATCTTTGTTGAGTTCTATGATGATACCCTGCATGACCTTGCAGATAAGGCTAGTCAGGCTAATAAGTCTACAGTTACCAGGGTCAGTGGAAGAACCACCTTTGTGCAAGGGGAAAATGGTGGCCTTTTTCCATTCAGCTGGGATGAAGCCAGTGCTTAGATTATGATTGAAAAGCATACCCAGTGGTGTTGCTAATTCTTGTTTAAGCCCATGTAGAATGCAGCCTGGGATGTTATCAGGTCCCATAGATGTTATGTTTTTGACCTTAGAGAGGGTTTTCATGACCTGCTCCTTACAGATACAAGGTAGAGAACAGGTGGTAGGGATGTCATGGGGTACGTGTGGCGAGGACAGGGGAGTGAAGCTTTCACAGAATCTGTCAGCTAACAGGTTAGCAATGTCCGCAAGCTCAGTATATGTGGTATAATAAACTATGAGTTTGGCACAAATCTGAGCCTTTCCTTTTAGGTTACGGATGTAACTAAAGAACACCTTATGGTTGTCCTTAGTTGAAGAAGCTAATTTGGACTTAGAGTTAGCTTTGGTAGACTTCACGAGAAGTCTTATTTGTTTTTTTAAGCTGAGAAGAGAGTGTTTTCAGTTTATGGCTCACTCTCGCGTACTCTTAGACAGCAATTTCTTCCTCTTACTGTAAAGCCCATTAATGGCACTTGTCTGCCAGGCAGGTTTGTTCTTCCTTGAGGAGCTTGTTTTGGTCCTATCAGGTACAGCTGTTATACAGGTGTTTGTGTAAAGCATTTTTGTAGACCTTGGCATAGCTACCAGTTCCATCTGAGGGGGAAGGTGCAGTGAAGCTATTTATACCATCCTGTACGAGGTTATAATCTGCTTTGGAGAAGTTTTTTTTAGTTGAGTTGCTGCTGGGGGTGGGGTCAGGTGTGATAGTTGCTTCAAATGAGACTGATTTGCGGGCAGATCTCATCACAGAAGACCTCAGAGTGGAGTTGCTGCAGTGATCCCCCATATTGATAAGCACCAGATTCAGGATGTTGGCATCGCTTATGGAGGTGTCAACCAGCTGGTCCAGAGCACTGGAGTTAAGGAAGTTGAAGAATCTTTGGGCAAGTGAGTTTGTGCACGAGTAATCTACCCAGTCAATGGATGGGTAGTTAAAGTTGCCAAAAAACATGGTGTTCAGATGTATCTTGATAGGCACAAGTAGATCCAAATAGGCAGAGTGGGTGTCCTGATTCATAAAGGGAGTCCTGTAGCTGGCAATGACTTGAATAGGTGTTCTACCAACAGTTAATTGCACCTGAAGTATCTCCAGGGAGTTGCCTAACCAATCTGGAGGTGTATTTATCTTTAATGAATATTGATACACCACCTCCTTTAGTTTTCATGTCTTCAGTTTGTGGTCTGAATGTGTGGAAGAAGTGTAGCCTGATATGGCTGGGGTGCTCTCCACAGTCTTGAACCAGGTCTCCATGACTGCACAAATGTCTATGTCTTCCAAGGTGAGGACTGCTTCCAGTGGAGTGCAGTTTCATGTTAAGACTCAAAGCATTTAGCAGCATAACCTTGCTTACTTTGTTTGGATTATGCATTGTGGGATACATATTATTTTTAATATGGGAACACTGTGTATACAGTGGTCTTAAAGTGGCAAACGCTACAGTGCATGCTGTATATACAGACTTAAACAGCTCAGCTTTTCCTACAATTATATATGTTTACAAAGATTATTTTCTTTTGAGCTTTTTTCATTCTAGTTTGTTTTACCTTAAATTTGTTATTTTCCAAGAGTTTAAAAAATATATGTTTGGGTGCTAACAAACATTTGTGTGATTTCTTTGACTACAAATTGATTAATTCTGGAAGAACTTAGAATTAGTATGTTTAATTTAAGATAAGTGGAATATGAAAATATCTAATCTTTGTGAGCTGCCATGTAAACTGCTTTGTAACCACTTTGGATTTCTGTTGTTTATTGCCTTTTCCTCTTGTTTTGTTGGACAATTTTTTTTTTTACTTTTAATGTGTAATTTTATATTAAATGTGTTTTTTCTTGGAGTTTTTTAAAAAAATTATTGATTAGATCCATCAAAACTGCAAGCCTTCTCCCCTCAAAGTCTAGTAAGCTGGTTACCTTCTGCTAGGATTAGGTGTATTACAAGGACCCTCAGGACCCTTTACAATCATAAATACGAGTATGATCATGTGCCAGCCCATTTAGGAGTGAGCCATCTTAAGCTGTCCACCCTGAATGAGATACCTAGAGACACTATTCAGTTCTGCTCCCATATCTCCATGGGAAGTTACCACTACTGAGCAGTATTCTACCCTCACCAAGAATGATGCCATAGTTCAAAGATAAAGTATCCAGATTCAAAAACTGGCTTGCCAAATTGTTATCTCCATGGAATCCAGCATATGTCTGCCTGGCACAAGGTGGGTAATGGACTATTCTGCTTTGCCAAGGACTGGCTGTACCTCTGTCTTATGGCTTTCTGTTATTGGCCAAAGCATTTGTTGGCCTCAAAGTGCCTTTGTTTAGGTAAAGTTCAGCTCATGGATACACTCACTCAGCAAATTCTAATTTTGGCAATATCAAAGTAGTACTGCTCAGTGTCAGAAGCTTGAACAGTGAAATGTTTAAGCTTCTGGCCTTTTTTTCCTTTGAAGACATACATATTTTTGTAGTAATGCAAACTTCATATCAGTTGTAGAGCAAAGATGACAATACCTATCATATCTTCAGGGCCACAGGGAGCCATGGAAGGCACGTATATCTGTATTCATTACAGAACCTATTGTTTCATAAGAAATCATGCATAATACCTTACTGGGACTTGTAGAGGTCACAACAACATTCAATAAAATTGCTGACTATATCATTACCAGCTATAGGTCAGCTATGTCTTCCTTTGAGCACATTGTTTATTTAAGACACATTGAAAAAATGTCCATCAATCTGAATGTACTTATTACAGTGATAGCAAGAACCTCACTTTATACTGCTGTACGTATACAACTATCAGCAAATATGCTCAAAAATGCCTCAGTTTTATTAACACTAATTCCCTTGATCAGATTGTTTCCTTCCCCACCAAGGGTGATTATCTCTTGGCTCTAACCGTCAGTGTTACTTTTATTAATACTAATTCCCTTCACCGAATTGTGCCTTCTCCTCCAGCGGTAATAATACTCTTGATCTTCTCTTTATCACCTTCTCCCTTTTCTCTACTCTTCCTGTTGTCTCTACCTCCTTAGTAAACTCCTACTACTTTGCAGTAACTTTTCCCTTAAAACACGTTTTAGCCCATGAAAAATAAGTGTTTCCTGATTATTATATAACAAGCCTCATATTTACTCACAACTATAAATGATATGGTTCTCCCGATAATCTACAGCCTGATCTTACTGCATGCTGCTCTGAATTCTATTCTCTTATGGACAATGCATCAAAGAGTCTATTCTTATGTGCCATAATAATAAGAACGAATTCAGAAATGTGTCTTCATGGTGGCATTCCTTTATAAACAAGCTATACAATTAAAAAAAGAAAGTTCAAGCTATCTGTAACAGATTCCCACTGTCCCAGTATAAAAGGGACTTTAAAACTAATAAATGAAACCATTAAGCATGGCAGCAAGGATTGCAAGGCCATGTATGACCTCAGGGTTGCTACTCACTCTAAAGATAACCAAGGCATTTTCAGTTACATTAGGAAACTCACAAATGATGTTCATTACTGTACCAAACATACTTCCAGTAGGAATCTCCTATGTAGAAATGCACTGATCTCTCTTATCATGCAACGAGAGCCACAGGGACAAGACACTGTTTCTGCACACTATGCTTCTGATCTTATGAGCTTGTCAAAACCTGTAGCTGTGGCCACTGGAGTGATAACACTCAAAACATTTACTGCATAGGCAGGCAGCTCTATACTAACTAATCAATGCCAGGTCTAGATAGATCTCAAAATGAAAGCTGCACTGAAGAACAGATGCTTCCTTAGATGAAGAGTGAAGAAGGGTCTGATGGTTATTTTTACTGTTGCCACTCACAACATCTGATGTGCCAGTTTACTGCTTTTTTTGGTTACTGTTTGAGGGATACACTATCTTTGAAAAAGAAAGTATGTTGTCTTGAGGCCTTGGAGAACAAAGGCTTTGCCTGTTAAATGTTTTCAGCTCTGGTATTTAGAGATATAAAATTCTGACAGATTGCTAAATAATGTAATCTAATCACATACAATTAAATCAATAGGTTTCTTAAAATTGCTACCATATTATTTCCAATATCTTCTCTTTTGTTTCTTTTGCTACACAGATTAATGTGAAAAAGAAATTGCATGAGCATCTACTTGTTTAAGGTTTCAGAGCAATTATCAGTTGTCATTTAAAATAATTTAATTGACTTATTATAGAACTTAGTCACTCCACTTAACAGTAAAATAATTATGTGTGCTATGTATTATTGTTTTATTTTATGCAGAACTATAACATTTCTTCATACCCAGTGTACCACTCAGCATATGAGACTTTTGATCTAGTTTCCCGGTTCATGGATCAGAAATTTACATTTCACCAGGCTGTGACTCGGATCGCTGGTGAGCTTGCACTGACCCTGGCTGATAGTGTCCTGCTGAATCTAGATTGCAACCAGTATGCCCAGAAACTAGAACGAATTTTTACAGGTGTCCAACAAGGCTATGGCACTCTTTTAAACAAGCACAATATCACACTTGGTAAGAACAATGTTTATTTATTTCACTGCATTATTTTATTGTTTGAAAATGTTACTAGGAAAGCCATATCAACCATAAACTCGATCATATGTATAATCTGAGGAATAAGCTTAAAGGCCTGTCCAAGAGTAAGGTTATTGAAATCTCCATAAATAGTGCAAAGTAAGATAAGAAAACAAACATCAAAAGTAGAACCTAAACAAACCAAGACTGAAGATTAAATAGATAAGATGGTATGATATTATTCTAGCAATTAATCCTTCAAATCATTGTTAATTGTCAAAAGCAATGTGAAAAATTTAACTTTTTCATGATAGGAGTCACTTTTTATAACAGTGTTGTATGTTTCTTTGTTAACACTGAAATAAAGTAAAAAAAAAATCATGAAAAAAGGAATCATATTTTGCTGTTTTATGCTTGTACTATTACATGCGTGCTTGTTTACTTAACTGTTTGCTTACCAGGTAGATCTGCTGCTCATCAGACCCTTTCCTGCCACTTTCGCCCCCACCAAAAAAAAAAAAAAATGAAGATAGTTTTCATATTTTGAACTTCAATCATTTTACAGTTTGTTGTAAAATAATTTATTTGTCTATGTTCATTCTTATGAACATTTGCAGTTTGCTGATTAACGACTATATGTGTGTGTGTGTGTGCGCATGCACTTGTGTATTTTCATACATGTTCATACATATATACAATGTTTGTGTCTTTCAGCTTTTCCCGGTTAGGGGTTGCCACAGCAGAACTCCGATCCGCTAATAATTGGTAGTTGATTTTTACGTGCTGAGTTACCAGCCCTGATGCACAACCTTCAACGAAGGTATGCCCATTCACGCATATCTCCCTGCAGAAGACGCTCTAGCTGAGAATCGAACCGGACAGCATCTTACTGTGAGGCAACAATGCTACCGCAGCACCACCACCACTCATACACATACACAATAGTCACTAAAAATACTTGGATTCATTATTAGTGATTTGGTGATCTTTCAGCCTAATCATGATGTATAAAGATGGTAAAGAAGGGCGGCCACGGTGGTGCAGCGGTTAGCATTGTCACCTCACAGCAAGAGGTTCTCTGGTTCGATTCTCGGCAGGGGTGCCTTCTGTGTGGAGTCTATATGTCCTCCCTGTGGTCGTGTGGGTTTCCTCCGGGTGCTCTGGTTTCCTCCCACATCCCAAAGACATGCTGTAGGTGGATTGGACACTCTAAATTGGCCCTAGGCTTGATTGTGTGCATGTGTGTGCCTTCCGTGGAAGGTTGGGTGCTGGGCTGGCAATTCAACACCGTAAAAACTCCACTGCCAATCATGAGCGGACAGGTGAAAAAAGAAGAAGAAAGATGGTAAAGAAGAAGAAAGTAGCTAGGCCAGTAAAAGGATAATCAGTCAATTAGTTAGAATTTGTAAGCTAAAAAAGTTGAACTGAGCTGAATTAATTTTCAGCAGAAGCCCAGGGAGAAAAGCATTTTAAAAACTGACAACTGAATATAACACAATACTAAAGTAAGCAAACTAGTTAACTCAGTAAACTATCTATCTAGTCAGATAATGCACAAGTTTTAAAGATTTACTAACTTAATGATAAGTATTACATACTCATTACAAATGCAATGATCTGATAAGATAAACAGTTGCATTTATATAGAAATACATGTATGTACAGAAGGCAAGATTTACAGACAGCGGACTAAAATGGACGCCATGCTAAAGAAAGGAAGGCATGTAAAGTATGGAAGAGAAGATGAGAGGAGATAATCAGAATTATAGGATGAGAGACTAGTTAAGATAGGTCTGTACTTCTGAGAGGACATATGGGAAATAATAGATCTCTGTCTAGATATTTCTTTAAGTGGGATTGTAAAGGAAATGAACTGAAGAAACAGAGTGAGGAGGGATTAATAGTAGTCATTTATTTATTTATATTTGTTTACCAGGAAGGTCCACTGGACAGTGCTTCTTTTCAGCTGAGGCCCACGAAAAAAATTCCAGTAGTGTAATGGAAGGTTATAAGTGGGCTCCCTGTTCAAATGTTGGCACTCAAAATGCTTAGTACCGAAAAGTAAAAATAAATAAATAAAAGACCGAAAACCCTGAGAAGATCAAATCTTGAAATCACTCTTTTCCTTAAAACTTTTTTTTACAGTGGGGCAAACCCCCCCTGCACCCCCATATGGGGTTCAAGCTCCCCCAAACTTATACATACAAACTCCAAGATCACCATATCTCTGAGAAAAGGGAATATTCAGAAAAATGGCATCTCAGACATAATATATGTAAGTCTCTTCTTTCATCCATTTAGTCTCCTTGTTTCAGAACTCACTGTAGCTGGTCCCAGAATTTCAGTTACCATTACAGTTAGCATCACTACATTAGCTATGATAGAAATACTAGCAGAGAACATTTAGAATAAGAAAATTAGATATGATAAGAGTGGAATGTAAATTATAATACAATAGATTAACAATAACATAATTAATAGACTATTACAGCAATAAAGGATCACGAGATTAACATGTTCTACAGACATTTCATGTCAAAAAAGAAGTAGGGAAAACAGGTGCTGGAAAGGTTGATTACTGGTTCTGTCCTGCAGTGCTGTGAAAATATGAGAGTGCGATAGTGAAGTGTTAGACAAGTGGAGAGAAGAACAGAGAGGATAGGAGAGTTTACTCTGGTGAATAAGAGAGCTAAGTTTGAAGAAGGAAGGAAAATAGTCATAGAAGTATGAGAGATCTGGGGGAAAACGCTAGGAATGAGGGAGTGGGAAGAGAGGGGAGGTGGTGGAATACAAGGGAAGGGGAGCAGGATGGAGGAAAGATTGGAGAGAGTATAGTGCTATAAAACAAGTTTTGTTTGCTGTGCTATTTTAGCCAGACATAGAATAGGCACAGGACAAGGTGTTGAGCAAGTATTGTTTAGATTTACTTTGAAGAGTTTGAGTTTGCTAATTTATCTTATTGAGAGTGGAACTGAATTCCACATTTCAGACACACAACAGGAAACTAGAGAGTCACATGCTAGGTTATTGGATCTGGTTTAATTCAGTAAGCACTTGTCATAGGAGCATAGGGTTCTCTTTGGTGCATACTGTTTGAGGATATAGGTTTGGACTTGTAATTTTTCTGGACTGTATGTTAAGGTATAGGCTTGGGGTTTATATTAATTCATCATAGTATCAGATCACCAAATGACTTTTCATTGGAAATGCCATTCATTGAACCTCCCCCCATGTAGGAGTCAGCACCTCTCACAACCCCCGCTAATTATATATATATATATATATATATATATATATATATATATATATATATGTGTATATATATATATATATATATATATATATATATATATATATGTATATATATATATATATATATATATATATATATATATATATATATACCAACTCCAAGATTGCACTACAGTGGGGAAAAGGCAAATTTCCTAACCCCTACTGTAATGAAATCATAACTGTTCGACAAATAGCATGTTGGATTAAATGCCATCTAAAATGCTGTTTGATGATCTGATACTTCAATGAATTAATAGGGATCTGGGATACTGTGATTTGAGAATAGGCTAAGAATTTTGAGAGTTCTTTCAAGAAGATTTGCTTTATGGCAAGAGAGTGGTGAGTTTTGTGGGGTGAGTTTGGTGCAGATTTTGCCATTTTTATTATAGCAGTTCTCTACTTGATGCAGTTGTGTTTTTGGAGTGTAATATGTATGGATGCACCACTAACAAGAGTTGGTAGTAGGTATGTGGTGGCTATTTGTTTCCCTGTATCATCAATTAAATATGATTTTATTCTGTAGAGACTGCCAAGCTTTTGATGTTTTTTTACAGCTTCCTTAATACGGCTATTAAATGTCATGTATTCATCTAGACTCACTGCTAGGAGTTTAGTGACTATTTCTATAGTAGTGTTATCGGATGACATTGAGCACAAAAGGGTTTTCTCTTCCTTATATGATTTGGGTATAAGGAGGAGTAGTTTAGCTTTTTTAGGGTTCAGTAAAAGTTGAGAGTTACTGCATCAGGATTTGACAGAGAAGAATGATTCTTGTGTTGGATTTTTCTCTTTATTGAGTATTTTGGCTATGGAAATCAGAGCTGAATCATCTGCATATTGTATTATGGTGGTATGCTTGCTAGCTTTGTGTATGTTATTTATAAATATGTTAAATAGGAGTGGACCTAGAATAGATCCTTGGGAAACTTCTATTGTTACAGGAAGGAAGGAAGGAAGGAAGGAAGAGATGCCAGATTGCAGTTTGACAGTTTGTTGCCTCTTAGACAGGTAGCTATCAAACCATAAAATGGCAAAAGAATCAGATCTGAAGGAAAATAGTCTGGTAAGTACTGTAGGGTGGGATACCATGCCAAGATCCTTAGAATGGTCAAGGAATACTGTGGATACCAGATTTCCAGCATTTCTATGCATGTTTATGGAGGTGGTGAAGTTGAAGAGGGCAGGGATGGTACTATGGTATGGATGACACTAATTTCAGGTCTAGCATATCTCTGAGTTGTTTTCTTTGAATACATTTTTCAAGAGTTTTTGACAGAGGGGAAAGAATAGAAATTTGTTGATAGATAATAAATTCATTAGAGGTGCCCCCTTTATGCAGTGGAAGGATGTAGGACTTATTCCAGACTAGGGGAACATAATTCTTTGATTGGTTAACTAAGACATCAGCTGCAGCTTTAATGTAATCCCTGGGAGGTTGTCTGGGGTGAGTGTTGTTTTTTTTTTCTTGAGGAGAAGTTTTTTGATAGTAGAGGTTGATATGGGTTCTAGTGATATTTTTACTGGGATTGCTGAGACTACTGATGGTGGGAGGAGAGGAAGATGTGTTTTTATTTCAGAAGGGAGGGCACAGATTCAATAATGTTTATAGCAGTATTATGAAAAGTCCACTGTACACAGAGTAACGTTCCTTTAAATGTTGTAAGAGTTTTCTGCTATGTTGTATGTACCTGTTTCTTTAATAACAGAAAGATCCCTGATTGTTTAGTGAGCTATTGGATGTAAAATAAAAAGAGGACTGAGTGAAACCTAGTCAGACAGCATTTGCCTTTTGCAAAAGGGGACTTGGGCACTGGCTGTGGAAAGGAGAGAGAGTCAACCACAGTGAAATAAAAATAGGAAGGAGAAACTGGAAATTACTTCTGCTATAGGAATGCAGAGAGACCTACCACAGAGACCGTTTCCCTACAGTTTAAGACTGAGATAAAGTGCGTGCTGTGCTTTTGGTGATAGCACAAGACTTTGTTTTTGGAAAAAAAAACTTCATTTAATTTGATGTTTATATAATAAACTGCAGTTTTTATAAGGCTGGAGGTTTTAGCTGCTTTGATCTTCGTAGCATGTATACATACAGTTTTGTGATACAGAAGAATCTACAAGATTAACTCACACTTTATAAGGATGGCTAAAAGACCAATATATCAAAGATTTCAGAAACAAATACAACTAACATTGGTACTCTTTTCCTTACTGCAACTATTACTAACACAACTAAAGACATTGCACAAAATATAAAACCTACCTTCCTAGCAGGAGATAATTAGTCCTCTGGATTGCTACAAAAGCCATCACATATCCAGTAACTCCTTTTATAAATCACTCCTATCAAGCATCCATATCTCCTAAAATTTGAAATCAAGTTTATGTTACCTCCATACATAAAGGTGGCAACTCTTTGGAGATAGTAAATTATGAACTTATATCAATCTCATCTTCTCTTTCAAAAATATAGGAAATGTGTTCATTTACAGTCAATCCAATTACCTAACTAAAAACACATTGCTGTCCCTAAGAAAACATAGTTTTAGGCCAGGTCATAGCACAGAAATAGCCTTACTAATCATAAACTATCATTGCAAGACAAAATCAAGGTGAAGTGATTGCAAATGTATTTATAGATGTATCTAAAGCATTTGAAATAGTATCACATCCCATGCAATAGCTCTCTACATGTTGTGTAATGTCCTAAACACTGGAACTTGATTGATCCTATCATGAATATCTTATCATCAACAATATAACAAAAATAAATAAATAAAAGCATTTCTAACCACAAGGTGGCCCTCCTTATCTGCTAACCTCAGATGGTAAAACTGATTTAAAAACTGCATTATGTGTCTTGGGTAGAGTCTTAGAATTATCTTCCCTCTGTACTGACACTAATTTTACAACAACACAATTCCATGCCATGTTTCAGGTAGATATATTTTTATTTGCAAATATGGATATACTCCTCTGTCTCTGGTGTTTGATGAGAAAGATTTTCATGTAAAATCCTGTATAATTATGCTATTAAACACAGTTTTTCTTTTGTTAGATTTACAAGTTGTCCATTTTTGTCAGTTGGCATGTTAATATACAGAGAAAACTGCATTTCTTCAGTTATATTATTATTCTTATTCTTCACTGTGGATATTTCCTTTGAGGTTAATCTATCTTTTTTGGATTAAAGTCTTTGTTTGCTTTATAGTTAATAAAATTTACCGACATACAACTACTTTCCCTGTTAGTCTCATTTATTTATTTTTCTTGTAAAACAACAAAATATTTTCTTGAATTCTTTTAGTAGAGTCTTGACTGCAGTAATAACTTTTTTTCACTGAACTAATCTGTGTTTATTTCTGTCAATGTCTGCTTGCATAACATGAGACTAACCATGTCTTACCTGGAAATAAGTACACATGCCTTACACACCTTACCAGGACACTAGTTCATAGGTGTTTACTAGGCTAATGACCACAAGGGTCTTTTTAAGCCTAGCCATCTATCCCAAATCTCTGACAAGTTCTGATGCAATTGATAAGTATAAGCAGGGGTTTAGGAGATGAAACATTTACACTCAGGGACCTGGGGGGTGAACCATTAACAGTTTACTTGTGTCCATTAGAGACATAGGTGCCAAATCAGGGATGAATTTCTTGTTCCCCATCCAGTTGTCCAAGTTGCACTTGAATTGGGTTTGGGAGGAACTCTGCTTCACAAGGATGGGGAGCCTATTCCATAGACATGGTAGTTTCTGGGATACATACTGGTCTCTCCAGCAGGTTCTATTTATATCACAGGCAAGGCTTATGTCTTTAGTGAACAAAACACAAGGTTGTCAGTATTCCAGAAATGTCCTATCTTGCCTGTTTTAAACAGCATGTGAACGTTTTGTAATGATCTTCATACATTTTGATAATTTTTTGCAGTAAAGGTGTATATTTTTTATTACCAAGAGCTGTGAAAGTTCAATAATGATAGAATGGAATTAAAGCTAGAAGTGAGCTGCAGCATTTAATATAAAATCCATTTGTATTTCATCAGACTGGATCAAGGCAGCCATACAAGAATTCAAGGAGGCTGCAGCTGGGCTACACAACAGGATCGAAAAAGTAAACCTTACCAAGTAAGTAAAGCCTTTATTTCATAAAATCATACACCCCCCACACACTCACATATGTACATGCACTCTGTAATTAAATATATTTACTTCTACAGTCAGTGGTTACTTTGTCATGTGACAGGTAACAGGTCTTATTAGTACTGTAATGATTTTATTTAGTTTGTAGTCTGCTATAATAGTTTACGTTTTATTTCCTGCAGCACCAAATCAAAACCATCAGAATAATGTATTCAGCTTAACTTGAAGCTCACTATATTTTTATATATATTTGTGAAGAAAAGAGGTACTGACAGCACAGCTAGCTGGAATTTTGTAAATAATTATATGTTATTGGTGAATACTGAAATGATGTATACAAGATGCTTGTGTTACAAATGTATTAGAACTGTATGTCATGTGTATATCAAACTGCTTGTAGAGATGTGTGTGTTGAAAAAAGTATTTGTAGAGTGCTATGTTTGAAATGTAACCACAGTGCGCCCTACTGGAAGAGAACAGAAATGTACCTGTACTATTGTAACTGTTTAAATGTATATGCTTAACTGAGGAAACTGGAGGGTTAACCTCAGTCCAGCAAACTTTAGAAAAATATCTGAAATGAAATTACTTTATAGGCTATGCAATAAAGAGGCTATCTCTCAAGTTTTCAATGCAACTAGTGACACAAAGTCTGTACTAGGAAGCTTTCTGTATTGTCCTTGGAGTGAACTAGTTGTTACTTTTGAAGCATGAAGGAATGCAATTGTTTTATGACTTCCAGCATCTGTCAAAGATGTGAGCAAAAGCCCTTATCTGTATATTTTTATAGATACATGCTAAATGCTGCCAGATTCTAGCAATGGAGGTTTTGGCCTGGGAACTAGAAGTCAGATAACCAGAAATGGTGTAATTCTGCAAGGTATCCCAGCAGTAATATTTTAGATATTATTTTGAGAAGTCTTTTAATGAGACAGAACATTCTATATTCTATATTGGACCTGACAACAAGAAGACCCATTCACCATACCTCTGCCTTGCTCTAATTAAGTAAGTTATTAAGGAATAGTATAATTGTCTTTGATTCAGTCAGGAATATAGTGGAGCTTACTTTAGATGTTTTTCTTTACTTGTGTGAGCCTGTACTGCAATGTTATTTTAAATATTTCCTCTGATGTCACTGTGAATATGCATTTAGTATTGTCTTTTTTTTAATTATTTATTATTAAATATATTTAAGCCTTTCATTGTGGCTGATCTGTGTAGAGATATTTAAGTTTTGAGAGTACTTGCATATTTATATGGTGACACTGTGTGGGCCACTCCTAATAGCCTTACTCTTGGTCAAACTACCATTTGTATTAGTATTAATATTACAAAGTAAGATTAGACACCCTTTGTTAATGGCCTTAAAGTAGCTGATAAGGAGT
The DNA here is from genome assembly GCF_019279795.1 of Protopterus annectens. Classification (NCBI taxonomy): domain Eukaryota; kingdom Metazoa; phylum Chordata; order Ceratodontiformes; family Protopteridae; genus Protopterus; species Protopterus annectens. Next base: position 524,314,892 of record NC_056737.1, read on the forward strand.
GATCTGTGGCAGTGGAAACTACCTTATAGTCTGGGCAGAAGGGTGCATAGCTACTAAACCTGTGACAGCCTTTCCCAGGTGTCTTTTTGTGTGTGTGTGTGTGTGTGTGTGTGTGTGTGTGTGTGTGTGTGTAAATCAAACCTCAAAGTGTGTGTGTGTGTGTCAGCTACTTGGACAGGGACACAAAGCACTGGTTGGACAGAGTGGGGTGCTGGAGGTCTTGGCTTGGTCACTCAGCTGAGATCTCAACTCTATAGCTGTGCCAGTGGGGAGTATTATTGGTGATCAGGAGGAAGAGGGAGAAACCAACCCTGAACTGACTGAGTCTCAGTGTGCTCTTAAGGCAAATTGCACTTGATGCAGAGAGCTGCATCTAGAAATAGTGTGTGTGTACTTGTCATACTCCCATTGTACGTCCCTCCCCAATTGCCAGTGGTGAGGACTGAGGCTCCTTGACTAATGGTCCAGTGAAGAGTCACCACAATATTTACAAAGTTATACAGGTAATCTATGAATGTGTGTGTATATGGTTTACTATCACAGTCTTGAAGAACACAGTGTTGAAAACCATAATCCATAGACCATAGTATCAAATGACGAAAACACTGAAGATTGCAAAATCTAAAAATATTGAATACCAAATCCCCCTACCAGTATGAACCCAGGAATGAGTACTAACAAGGATCCTTCAAGGGTCAAGTCCAGGCATTCAATACTGTGGTCTACAACATTTTGGTAGCAAATCAGAAGACTGACATCCGGAACACCGACATTCCACTAAAGGTAAGTAACTGCTTGGACATCTTGGTGAACTTTGCCCCTTACCCCCACAATAGTGCGATCTCAGAGTTGGTATATATAGTTAGGGGGGGGGTGAAGCTCCCCACATGGGTGGGTTTAGTTTTGTTGTTTTTGTTATTTTTTTGATGGTCAAAAGTTTACTTACCTCAAGTCGGAAGTTAATGTTCCGGATGCCAGTCTTCTGGCTTGTCGATCCATTGGTCTCAGGTCTCAGCTAAGTGAAAGTCAGTGATATGGGCATTCAGTGAAGTAGATCCACACACACACACACACACACACACACACACACATATATATATATATATATATATATATATATATATATATATATATATATATATATATATACAATTGTTTTATTGCAATGTGTGTCACTAAGTACGTTTTAGTTGCATAGCTGAGTGATATAAGGAAAAGTCATTATCTGTTATTGTAAGATGTGCTTCATTAATTAAGTCCATTGTATATGCAAGTGTTGCCAAGTATGTATGACTGAGTATTTAAAAGTAAATAGTATCCAGTCTATTTGTATTTGTCAATCAGATTAAGAAAGGCTGGTTTCAAGCTTTTCTGATGGTGCTCATTTAATGAGCCAAGCTGTGTTAATGAGTCAATTTTCAGAGTATTATTATTTTTTATTTATTTTTTTTTACCCACATCCCCCATTACACCAAACCCTCATGCCCTATTTGCCTAAAATTATCCAGAATCCTGATGTCCTAGGACACTGGGAGAGGGAAAATGAAAGAGAGAGAGAGAGAGAGGGGGACTTGCAGACTATGGTTGCCATCTGAATGAGGCAGAAGATGTTTTTGAATAGTCCAAACACCACCCTGCCATTATTCTGAAAGAATGCTATAATGCCTGTTATGTTGGGCCAGTTTTGGTGCATGGTTGTACATATAAGCAATATCCTGCATTTTCTTAGGCTTGCACTCCTACATCCGTAGTCTAGGAGCTGCACTTTAAAGACTTTTCACAAATGACACTTCTCTGCCAATACTCTGTCAAATTCCCTTCCCAATGGGTAATCCAGCATTGCAGGTCATCTGGGGCATAGACAGAACAAAAATGCTATCCCCCAATGCCAGTGACAGTATTACTCTTTTTAATAAAATAAGCATCTGTCTTTTGATCTTATGATTGTGATTTCATGCATGCTGTAAAGTTCAGGCCTTGCAGAGGTGTCATATATTTAGAATGATCTGGATACTGGCCAGGTGATGATGATGATAATGTAAAGATTACAGATACAGAGGATAATGAACAGTATTCTTTCACAGGGCTGAAGCACAATTTTGAATAAACATCATATTTGTTTGACCTTTGAATCGCACTCCCACCAGTACATCCCAGCACCACCACCTTTGCAGACTTCACCCATCCTTGTGTTGTTGTTATACTGTAAAAATCATAGGTTAGAGCTTTATTCCCCTAGTAGTCAGTGGCAAGTACCTGAGAAAGACTGTTTGGAATAGACTAAACTGTGAGCTAAGCTACCATTTTTGTACCCACCAAACTCAGATTCTAAAACTCTTTTGGAAGTAACTGTTCCAAAATATTAAGGTTTTAGGATTTTATTTCTCTTCCATTTTGTCTTCTAAGTTTAGTATCATGTGTATGCGTTAGGAAGTTTTGAATTATGCAATGGAAAAAAAGTCCTAATCAATACTGGTATGTAGATCAGTGGCCATGCAGAAAACTGTATGAATGATTCTGATCTGAATATTATACCACTTTTCTTTTCAATCACCATTGCCTTTTTCTTTTGCATCATGTTACAATATTAATGGCCATACAGGCAGCAGCAGTAGGTTAGATACTTAACTGTGGTTCACAATTAAGCAGTGTTGCAAATATGATTTTGTCTTTCATTTTCTTTTGTTTATTGTGTTTAAAGGTTAAACACTTTACAAAGAAATAAAGAAACTGGGAATTCATTCACTTGTAATAAAGATAGGTGTGTGGATTGCATCTGTTTGCACCAGTCTGATGGACAGGTTGACTGGATATGCACCAGTTCATTGAATTAATATACTTTTAACACTGGGTAGTGAAGCTATATGAATTGCAGAGACACCATACTGAAGGCTGTCCTCCTCTTACCAACTTTAGGTAGCAGTGACTTCTGAATCAGAAGAAAATAAAGGGGGTGTGGGGGTAAAGCTCTTGCACACACATAAAAATTGTAAATAGTGGCAACTACCTTCTAGCGAATGCTTTGGTTTTGGTGCCATATGATTCAGAGGAGCAGGCTCATAGAACTGGTATTTAGTTAGCCAGTCTACAAATGCCAGTAGTATATCCAACAAATAAGCAACAGTAGGTAGAAAATTACTACAGCTATCAGTCAAACAACTGGGATAACATTATTACAGCTACTAATCAAATAGTATCACAAATGCAATTTCATTTTTTCATTTTATTTTTTATTTATAGAGCTCAAAAGCCTAAGCAATTTACAAAAAGCAAGGACAAATGTGACCAAACAGCAACATATATATATAATATAAGATGCAAACAAAATAATACTGTATAAAACAATACAGATGCCATCACAACAGAGTGTCTGTGTAATAATTTATCATATAATGCAAATAAACCTTCAGAAACAAGTAACAGCAAAGGGACCTATTAAAAAGAGACCTCAGTCTTAGAAGACCTAATCAGGAAGCTAGTTGATTCCATAAAACCACTGTACTTGCCAGACAGGCAAATGAACATCTGTGTTATATTTCTAGCCTCATTTAGCAACAACTTGCAGTAACAGTCTCTCAAATGAAATCTGAGTGAGTGCATTTTTGATCATAGACATTTTAAGAATGCAGATCTCTATAAGTAAATTGTAAAATCATAACCATGGATCTAGCAGCTACAGGCAGCCAGACTAAAATCATGATAAGCATGTGTGGATCTGAGACCTATAGTTTAATGAGCATACCTCTCAACCTCTTAGCTCAAGAAATTTGGACAAAGCCTAAAATAATTGGGGGACAAAATTCCAAAATAGGGACAGATTTTAAATATTGCTATTACACAATTAGAAAGTTGCTTTAGCAGCAGCATTTATGTTAGCATGCATTTTCTGAAAGATATAGAAGTCTGAAACTCACTTCAATTCCAATTATTTGCTAGAAAACTACAAAACAGACCAAAAAATGAGGCAAAAATCTAGACGTTCTGTGTGAAAATCGGGCCAGTTGAAAGGTACGATCTCATGAGATCTGAGAAACTTAGTGAAAAAAAATTAGAGACTGTTGATGAGTTTGGTAACACAAGATTGTAGTCCTAAAACTAATGTGAGACTGAAGATTAAGATTTATGCCTCATACAATAGTGCTTTTACTAAATTTGTGACTGTGCAGATAGGTCAAGCAAATTAGCTCAGGATTGTGCTTATATAGAGATGTACACTGGTGTCCTATCCAGAACAGAAATACCCTGCATCACTTACTACAGGGATAGGCTCAAACTTCATGTGACAGTGAACAGGATAGCATGGATAATCGTAGAAATAATGGATGAATTACAGCTGATATTGACAGACAGCCTTAAATGCCAACTAAATGATTATATACACAAAAGCTTGCTGCCTGAAGCTACTTTAAAATCCAGGAAACAAACAGAAATGTATAACTTTTATGGGAAAAAGACCACACTGGCATTTAACAGTATTCAAAAACAGAAATGTAAAGTGTGTGTACTGAGAGCATGTTACTCGTGTTGCTTTACACGCTTATTGAGTGTACGTTCAGACATGGAAAATGCCATTCTGATTGTAAGCTTGTGTACATATGAAAACGTGTAGACAAGGAGAAAACAAAGCCTTTTAAGAAAAGCATACAAAGAAAGAGCAGAAAGGTTCACTGTTTACACCTTAGAATCCACAAAAGGCAAAAAAAAAAAAAAAAAAAAAAACGCTGAATGCCACGAACTCCAACAGAAGAACAAAAGGTGAATACGTTAAAACCTCTCTTTATTACACATGTTCCATCAGATGTACAACTTATAGAAAGCTCATGCTGAGAAACAGTGCACAGATGTCACAAAACAAATGTTTGCTTTTCACAAACTGCAAACTGGAAACTAAAATGAAAGTCTGATAACATAATTTGTAGATATCTGAAGCAGTGTCACTGTTATGAATGATATCACATTTAGACCAATAATCCAAGCAGTTTTGTAAGTAACTCATATTGTAATGAATGTTAGTAAAGGAGAATTGTGTAGATACTTGGAATTGTTGCTGGGGTAGTACCACACAAAAAGAAGGAACACCTTTAATATTAATAGAAGATGTAGGAACAGATTTGATGGGATGAAACTTGATGTACAAAATTCAGTTAAGGCAGTGAGAAATGTAGCATATATAATCAGAAACTATAGTTTTAAAAAGTATTTATTACAAATATCTGTTTAAGAAATTTGCCTAGGGAAGGGGACTGTGACTACTATTTATGCACCAGTAAATGCAAAACCTACTTTCTTCAGATCCAAATATTTTCCTTGAGTAATACAAAACAAAACAGATGGGGAAAAAAAAAAACTGCTGAATGAAAACATGACTGTTGCAAAACATTCAAAATGTGGGGTCAGTAGTAATGAAACATGATGGATCTATTCGAGTGTGTGTAGGTTATAAATTAGCTATTAATTAGTGGCTTCATTGTAACAGTACTTTATACCTCAGTAGGACAAGTTGTTTCCATTGTTGTCAGGGTGTCATACGTTTTTTGAGTTAGACCTGAGCCATGTTTAATAACAAATGGATTTAGACAACCAGACTGAGAAATATGCAACACTGGCCCGATTAGAAAAGACTTGGTCTCAGTGTAAGTGACCACTTACACTGAGAACAGGCTGAGAGCATGTGTTTTAGAATCTTGTACTCCTAGTAAGCCTGTTTAAAGATAGACCTTGTATGGAAGTAAGTCACATATTGATAGCAGGTCTTTTGGAATCAGGGCAGACTTACACCGAGAGCAACTCTTTTGGAATCTGACCCTATGAATACAATTACAGAATGTTTACATTCACTGTTTTCCTTTTGTGATATCATCTGTACCAACCTGATAGATTTTGGAGGATTACAGAAAGTTTGTTGCATTGTATGCGTCATACTTGTTACTGGAGCTACACCAGAAGACCAGAAGCAGATCTTAAAGGAAACACTGAGAAAATTAGATATGCATATTTTTATCTCAAAAGAAACAAATGATTTTGAACAGAAGTACAATACGTGTGATGTGGTATTTGTACATTTTAGTCTTGCATAGGCTAAAGCAGAGGATATGAAGGAGGCACCATCTACAACGAATGTAATCAAGTTGAAATCTTATCTGGGTTTACTGACATAACAGGTTCTTATCAAACCTGCCAAACTTGCTGAACTATTTCCACTATGTTTTATGTTAAAATGGAATAAGAATATAAAAAAAAAGAAATGGCTTTTTCAAAGTTGAACATTTCACTAGAGTCTATTTATGTATAAAAGCTTTACTCATTTAACAGATAGGTGATTCTCTCCTCTTATGGCTTACTTTATAACACAGAAGGTATATTTTTATACAACGTACTTGATGGTAGGAAAAACTCATTTGGTTTTATTTCTCGCATATTGACAGCTGCTTGTAAACAATATCCACAAGTGGACAGTAAAGGACCGGATGCACATTTTGGAATAAAAATAAATAATAATTACAGAGTACATGGGGAATTTAGTTAATAATAAGTGAAATATCTTCCAATACAGGTTTAGCAAGAAAGTACAATTGTGTTAGGAACTTAACAAAATTGTAGCTGTCTGAGAACATTCATTGCTTCAGTTTTCAACAGTTGAATATCTTGTGTGCAGTGTACCTATTCTCAGTGGTCTTGGCTGACTCCCTCCTATTTACATATTAGGATGCTGGTGGTAGAAGGAACCATTGGCTGATACAATTTTTGGATCTGTTTTGTCCTGGCTGGACAAGTAAACTGTCTCAGGCACCAGAGCACATTTGGCCAAAGAAGACAAAAAGCAGGATATATACCCCCCCCAAGCAAGACAGCCCACCAGTTCTAAAGTTTACTGAAAAATATAGAGAGGTGGATGATCTGATTTTTAGGAAATCTGTCACTACCTTTGGAATGAAAAAGGGTTGGTGCAAAGAGGCACCTTGTCTTTCTGAAAAATCAAAAATTGTTTCCTACATACAGGGCTTGCAGTTCTGAGGTTCTCATAGTAGATGTCACCGCCAGCAGAAACAATGTCTGCCAAGCAAAGTACTTGAGAAGGACTGAAGTAGCAGGTTCAGAAGGAGCCAGGATTAACTTTGCTAAAACATAGTTGAGGTCCCATGGTGGGGTAATCTGCTTTCTCTGTGGTGTAAGATACAACACTCCTTTTAGAATTTTTTTTCACGGGTAACTAAGAATATAAGGGAGAGACAAGAAGTAGGCAGGCAGAAACAGCAGAAAAAATAATCTTTTGGAGATGCATAAGATAAACCTGTTTTGTAATGGTTTGACAGATTATTCAGGTCCATTGACACTTGGACTGTATTCAAGCCTGGTCCGTGAGTACTCTCCAAAGTGAGAATCTTTGAATTTTGCTAGGTATGATTTCTTTATGTATGTTTTTCAACTCCCCTCATAATATCCAGCATGTCTTGGATATGGGTCTACCCTCTAGTTGCCACTATTATGGTGGCAACCATAATATACAGAATAGGAGGCATTCAAGTACAGGGGAGAAGCTGCTTTAAAGTATGATAAACCTCCAGCAGTGAAGAGAAAAATTATGTACCCGCATTCAGAGGCATCTGCAGTTCACCCCTCTCTGCATCTTAACTGCTCTAAATACTTTAGGTAATTGTAGTAGCTGTTGTTTTTGTATCTTATTTCACAGAGCTTGAGTATTAACAACATTACCACAGCCAAGACTGCAGGTACAGAGGGCAGACATTGCTTACCTGCAGTCTTGGCTGTGGCAAGACTGCAGGTACAGAGGGCAGACATTGCTTACCTGCAGTCTTGGCTGTGGCAAGACTGCAGGTACAGAGGGCAGACATTGCTTACCTGCAGTCTTGGCTGTGGCAAGACTGCAGGTACAGAGGGCAGACATTGCTTACCTGTGTTTTACTGATGGAATCTCCCCTGTATGGGCTGCCTTCATGTTTAAACATCCTTGAGCACACAGCAATATGTCATTGTAGTTAAACTGCTCCTACTCTGTAGAGTTTGCCTTATCACTGGTTTACAGTGTTGTGCATTTAGTTTTGGTGTCTGTCTTTTAACAGCCACAGGCTATTTGTTTTACCCTTGTTGGGATGGGTGTGCAGAATCAATGGGTTTGAGAAGGTCCAGACTGATTGTCTCACAGTAACATGGGAGTTGTGGCACACTTTGCTCCCCAGCCACTCCTCAAATCCACAAATTTAACCCCACTACTCTCCTCCCACTTTTTAATGGCATCACAAACCTGCTTAAACACACAGCCACATATCAGGACAATTTCCACACATTCACCCAACCTATGCCATCCATCACATTAAAGTTAATATTCTCCTATCTACTTACTCATTCACTCACTCATTGTGTAATCTGTTAATACAGCATCTACCTATTCTTCTTTCGTACTTAGTCACTCTATGACTGCTCAGTAAATATCTAGCCTTCCTTCCTCTTTTTTTTTTGCACTGCTACACTTCTTTCCTTTCCGATCTAAAAATGGACCTTCTCCTTTACCAACCCACCTATCAGTGCCTTTAAACAACCTTACTTCATCTAATTCATTTTCACTCCTGACTTCAAACCACTCCTTCCTCCTTTCTACCTTACCACCTTATTCATATTCATACTTATTACTGCATATTCTTGTCTTTGATTGTCATCTCTGATTATCTCACTCTCAACCAGCTCGGTCACCACTCTCTTGGATTATCAGCTGTGTGTATCTCACTTCTTATCCAACATACTCACTACTCTTATCACTCTTAGCGTTCCCTGACATCACTCTAACACTTACTTTATAATATAATCACTTCTCCAGCTCATCACAAGAAAATATACTATTCACTTGTTGAACTACTTGACTTGTTTTACTTCTTTCTGTCCTCACAGACTGTCAAATTACTCTTACACCCCAAATTTCTCCACCTCCCATAAGCCTCCATTTAAACCACTCTCTTGAAATTCTTCAACAGAAATTACTCCACATGTGGTTAACAGCACACCTATTCTTATCTTTAAATACCAAATATTTGCCTCTCCTTACTACCACCCCAGAACAAAGCAAGAAATAAAAAATACCATTATAAATCCACTTTACTCACTCCAACATTCTTCAAGAATTAAACTCTGTGTTGACGTACGTGTGAACTAGGGCCCTCCTTCCATCTTCACCCCCTATCAACTACATCCCCTCTGGTCACCTCTAATAACTCCAAACAGCTATACTTTACCTCAATAAATATACATAGCATCTGTAATAAAATCACTGAACTGCATGCCTGGATCTGTCCTTACGCATCAGATATTGTTGCCCTAACTGACACATGTCTACTCCTTTGCATAGAATACAGTGTCATTAGAGCTAACACACTAAAAACATTTGGAAACCTTCTGCTGTTGTAGTTATGCAAATACCACTATGCATTAGCAGGTTTTGTAAGCAAATCTGGTATCTGCTGATGCTGGACACTGACTCATACCTCTAACTGTCCCCAAATTAGACTCACATTTTATCTCTATCCAGGTCTGTCTTCTTAATCCAAATTCCCTCCTAAAACTGGTGACATTTGGAAAAAAGGTGGTGAATCACATAATATATAACAATAATTAGAGCTATACACTTCTTTTACTTCAGAAAATGTATATCAATTTGTAGGATCTTATTCTGTCAATATCTCAAATTAATATATATAAATAATATAGTGTGTGTGTGTGTGTGTGTGTGTGTGTGTGTGTGTGTGTGTGTGTGTGTGTGTGTGTGTGTGTGTGTGTGTCTGTGTGTGTGTGTGTATGTGTGTGTGTTTATATCTATATCTATATATATATATATATATATATATATATATATATATATATATATATATATATATATATATATATATATACACATATAGTGTCTGTGGCCCATGTGACCTGTTGTGTTCTAAAACGTTAAAGACTTTTAGCTATGAAATTAGCCTTCCATACCTCTCAAATACCCTTAATGAGGAATATTCCTTACTCTGAATCTTAAACTCCATGATCCTCGCTGTTCTATATTGAAAAGGTCTGTCACACAGTTACTGTTGTTTTGAAGTTTAAAGTAATGTATGCATTTCCTAGCATGCATTGTTGGTAAGCTGTGAATGTCACACATCATGAGAGGTAGACAGATAGCATTCCACAGTTTGGAGATGGAACGTCAAGAACTATGCTTATGGCATCTTGGTATTGACTGGCAGAGTGCAAGCCCCCTCCTCCATGTTGTTAGTGTATGTGTACTGCGTAGAGCCAGGCTATTGTCTTTTTGGTACCTCTGGCTTTGCTGTCCTTTTGATCTTGCATATAACACATGTGATGTCACCCCCCCCCCCCCCCCGAACACAGATCTAAAACAGTGACATGTTAGGACTACAGATGGTTCAAGGTAAATAAATGATTAAACATGTATTGCACTATCAGGCAGGACAACTAATAACAAAACTTGCAAGACAAAGTCCAGGAAGATGGAAGTGGAAACCATGTTTAAGCCAACTCAGCGTTAGAGAGCAAGGAGTGACTTGAAGTTCCATGTAGAGCTTCACATAACCAAGTTACACATTAATTGCCACCACCCTTTCCAGTGCCAAAGTGACCGAGGTAGACAATGTTTGCAAAGTGCTGTTGCCCTTGTAACAGCTGATGATCTCTGCTCTGATGTACTCCCTGCACAACACCCTTTGTGTCCTTTCATCTGATACCTACATCACATGTGAGTCAGCAGTGGGAAAGAGTTTCCAGCTGCATTACACCAACTTTATGCATATCCCTTTAACACTTAAATATCCAATAACCCATTTTGCACACCTCTCAGCTGCCCAGATTTTTTTCTCATATTTTTGGTCTGTTCCTCATAAAATTTGTGGTTTTCTGGTAAATCACCATGGTTGAAATCACTAAATAATGGCATACATTTGAGTTTCAAACTTCACATCCTTCAGAACAAAATGCATGCTAACATAAATCCTGTAATACTAGTAAGTTTATAAGATCAATAATCAAAATCTGACGCTATTTGTGTGCGTCACCCCCCATTTTTTCAGGCTTTGTCCAGATATGTTGTGCTAAGAGCTTGAGGGGTTTGTACATTTGTTTGCAAACGTATAAGAGCTGCATACACTATTATTATTACTGATCTTTGTTATTTGCCTGAGATTTTGAAGGCTAGTGTTATGCGTTTCGGGTGTCAGTAACAAGAATCATGCACAGTCCAGTTAATACAACCTGGTGAAAAATTAATACCTTGCAGTAACATGGAAAACCAAAGTGTTTAATAAGGAATAAAAACTTCACACATTGTAATGCGATAAAATAACAATAAAACGATTACCGCTTTTGTCTTAACCAAAGTTAAAACTTCATCAGATAAATTCTTGATTTTAATTTAGCCCTTTTAAACTACCTCCTCAAGCTCACATAATTAATCGCAGCCAGTCCTCCACCTGTCACATCACCAAACCCCCAGTCAAAAACATACATGATCAAATTACAAGCCATGACTGAAATTAAATTAAAATTAGAAACTAACATTTTTCACTCTCTCAGATATAATTGATTCATGTTCATGATATAAAACAACTGATATAGATATCATCACCTCCTAAGTGCTTCTACCTTTAGGATTGGTGCAATGCTGGCTTGTTCGTTAATGCCCGGCCAGTTATATGCATTCCAATAAACCTGCCAATAGATTTCTCTAACTTCCAAGTTGATCTTCCATGGACCTTCCCTCGGATGCATGTAAATCTGCTCCAAAACTGCAAATGTAAAAGTATGCTCAGGATGGTTGCTAATGCGCTTACAGAAGGCATTAGTCATTTTACCTTTTTTGGTGGTAAGCATTAGGTAGCCTATCTACCACAAGAGGCATGGTCCCTGGCCCAGAAATTGTAGCTATTGGCTGTTTGAGCAGTTTTTTTCCATCTCTTTCAACTTTCTGGTTTGAAAGCAGCACTTGCGCCTGTTTCCCACTTTTCCTATAACTAGCTTAGTCCGGTTACAGAGTTGCTGTATCCAGGATTGTTAGTAAGCTTCTGAGCTCCCCAAGCCTTTCTGTGTTGAAGGGAAGCCTTCTAGCTTGCCAGTGGGAGTGGTAAGCATTAGGTAGCCTATCTACCACAAGAGGAGTGGTTTCTGGCCCAGAAATTGTAGCTATTGGCTGTTTGGGCAGTTTTTTTTTCATCTCTTTCAACTTTCTGGTTTAAAAGCTGCAGTTGCACTTGTTTCCCACCTTTCCTGTAAGTAGCCTAGTCCAGATACAAAGTTGCTGTATCCAGGACTGTTGGCAAGCTTCTGAGCCCCACAAGCCTTTCTGTGTTGGAGGAAAGCCTTCTAGCTTATCAGTGGGAGTGGTAAGCACTAGATAGCCTGTCTACCACAAGAGGAGTGGTTCTTGGCCGAGAAATTGTAGTTTATTGACCATTTGGACAGTTTGTCCATCTCTTTCAACTTTCTGGTTTAAAATACCACATATGCACTTGTTTCCCATCTTTCCTGTAACTAACCTACTGGGAAGCACTAGAAAGCCTTAAACTAATAAAAGATTTCTAACTTAGAAGAGAGACTTTGGAGTAATGAAGTATCAGTTTTCTGTACTTTCTTGCTGTACTTAACTGTTTTCCACCTAAACACCAATTCTCCAGCGTTTATTGTGATTTAAAAGCTTGTTTTTTCACATATTGTACTTATTTGACTGCCTGCACTTTTAAAAAGTCATTTTTTGTTTAAATAATTTGTTTAACTGTTGTAGGCTACACATTAAAGTGTGATAGCCTTTTCTGATTGTTTGTAGTTGTTTAAAGCTGGTTTAAGTGTATTTTTTACTGTTTTTGCTTTATCTTTTCAAAAAAAAAACAAATAAATTCCTCGTTCCCCACCTCTCTAAGCTAGTATAGTCCAGTTTTCAGGTTAGTGCTGAATTCAGGGCTGTGTTACAAGTTTCTGAATTGCCCATACCTTACTTGGATAGAAGGATGTTTCTCTGTTCACCTGTGAGGGAGGGGAGCTTTGAGCAGCCTATCTGTCCCTGGAGGAGTGATTCCAGCCCAGAAGTTAGTAGTTTATTGGGCATTTTGGGCTAATTTCTATCCCTTTCATTTCCCTGCCATAAAAACCATGTTTGCATGGTTTTGTGCGCCAGGCAGCTCTGGTTAGCTAGGGTTAAATTTTTCCCGGCTCCACTAAGTCTTCTCTTCAGTTTTTCCCTTGAAACTAGTCTAACTCTCAACCTAAGCACTCAAAAAGCATCCTACAGCCCAGCACTTGCTCAGACCTAATAGCAAGCACTAATATACCCTGACACTTGATTGCCCAGCAGGGCAAGGCTCTTTATTCTGTTCTTGTATCTGTTTTTTCAGTTAGTGTTTGCCAGATTTTATTGCCTGTTAGAATCCTGCATAGACAGTAATTGCAGTCAGGGGTAGTCTCATTCATTGATATCCTGTTAATGCCTATTTAAGTGGTACATTTTGGAATATTTTCTGCTTAAAACCTGAGCTTTGGCCGGCTAAGATCTTGCTGTATTCAACTGGACGTATAAGAGAATTTAAGAACCTTTCATCTGCACTTTTTTCAAATAATACAGCATTTTAATTGATTTGTTTGTGTTGCGTTGGATATTAACTGAACTGGAAGTTTTGACTCTGTTTTTTCAGTTAGTTCCCCACCCACCTTCCCTGGTTTTGTTTTGGTGATAATCTTGGTGGCTTTGAAACTGCCCGCCCCCTCTTGTAAATTTGTGTTTGGATATTCCTTCTGGGCCCATCTCATTTGCTCATTCAAATGAGTGCAGTGAGATCATATTCTGTTTTCAGGCACTCCTACTGTGTACAAAAAGAGCATCTGGGAAAGAAAAAAAAATGTTAAGCTTGTTTCCTGCCTTTCCTGTAAGTGGTCTAGACTGTTTGTAAACTTCTGAGCCCCCAAGCCTTTCAGTGTTGGAGGGAAGCATTATAGCTTAATTTTGTTTCTTAGAACTGGCCAGTTTTCTAGTTTCAGCAGTCAAATCTGTTTCTTTGAACTCAGCACTTGTTCAGAACTCGTTGTAAGCACTAAATAAGCTGCAAATTACTACAGCACTCATCTTTCCTCACTTGTCTAGAGGAAAGCAGTTTTTAGTACTTAATAAATAAGCACCTATCCAGGCATGTGTAAGGGCCAGCTCCTGGTGATTTCTCCTGTCTACCTGATGAATCTGGGCATCTTAGGGCAATGCAGCAATTGCCTCATGTACACAGACAACCCTCTCCTCCTACCATCCAACACTACAACCTGTGAGAGATGCACTTATATAGCCAAACTGGAAGCAAAGCTCTCTTCACCCAAGACTGGACTAGACAGTCAAGAGGAGAAAGTAAACACATGCACAACACCACACTCATCACATAGTCCCTCAAAACCTACACCACCAAAACACACACATAGAAACACAAAACTCACACCTACATTTGCGGAGGCTCTCAATAAAAACCTGCCCAAGCATCAGGGACCTCCAAAGCAGAAACGCAAGCAAACTCCACCCCCAACACAACCTAAATGAGACACAGCCCACAAACTCAGTGTGCCACTCAACCACAGCCCATAAGGCATAACAACGTACCCAACACTCTAGTCATAGGTGACTCTATAGTCAGGCACACTGATGTTCCACTCACTAGTCTAAACAAGGAGAAAGTTACTGTCAGCTGCATGTCAGGTGCCAAGATCTGCCACATAACGCACGCACTCAGGTCACTCCACAAGTACAAATATGACACTGTCATTGTCCATGTTGGTGTGAATGACCTGAGACATGCCTCCCTGGACTACATGAAAAGAGACATGGAGGAGCTCTCCGATCTTGTAGCCCAGGCAGGTATCACCCTAGCCCTGAGTAGCATCTTGCCATCACCCAAAATAATACCATAGTACAGGGACAAAATGATTGACTTCAGCAATTGGCTAAGCTTCTGGTGTCATTCTAAGGGGATCCAGTATTTGTCTGCCTGGGACGACATGATCGACAGACCACGATGCTTTGCCAGAGATGGCCTGCACTTGTCGCCCTTGGGATTCTGGATACTGGCAAAGGCTCTTGCCACCCCTATAGTGCCTTTTTTAGGCAAGGTTCAAATGACAAATTCTCCACCATAACAGGTACAAGCAAACAAAATCTGAGGGTAATGCTACTCAATGCAAGAAGTCTAAACCTCAAAATGCACTCACTCAAGGTACTCCTGAAAATGGAGAACATTGACATCTGTGCAGTGACAGATACCTGGTTCAAAGCTACAGAGTGCACACCTGTATTACCAGGCTATAATTCATACCACATCTTTTGGCCACCTAACCCGGAACGAAGCACTAAAGGTGAAGGCGTGTCCATATTCATTAAGGATATCCACACCTCCAGGCTAGTTGCACAGCATAATGCATCCGAGATTATCCAAGTGCAACTAACTCTGGGCAAGACTGCAATCCAAATTGTTGCTTGCTACAGACCCCCCACCATGCCCCAGGATTCCCACTCCTCATTTATTGATACACTGGAAAGTATTAGGGTACAACCCAACACCCTAATAATGGGCGATTTCAACTACCCCACCATTAACTGGGAAAACTACTGATGTACCAACTCTTTTGCTCAACGTTTTCTGGAATTCATAAATTCCAATGCCTTGGATCAACTTATTCACACCCCCACCAGGTGCAGCAATATTCTAGACCTGGTCATTACCAACATGGGCAACCGGTGTTCCACACCAGAGGTCAATTCCTCGTTGGTCAGATCCAACAAGAAGCTAATCACCCTAGACATCCACATCCTGCCCCCACCCCCAATCAGGGAAACCACTGTAAAAAACTTCTCCAAAGCCAACTTCACACTTCTTAAGACAGAAGTGGCAAACTTCATTACACCCATGCAGATGGACAATAGAGGTACGACTGCTGAATCCTACACAAATGCACTTTATAAGCACTTACACAAGTGTATGGATCATGCTATCCTTAATGGAATCAAGATGCTATCCTCCAAAAAAAGGAAGCCAATCTGGTGGTCCTCTGCCATAAACAAACTCTATAACAGAAGAAAGAAACTGTTACAAAAAAGAGTAAAATCCCATGACTGGAGGAACTCCCTGGTCAATCTCAGTAAGAAACTGAGATCCCTCATAAAATCCTCCAAAGCTAGTTACGAAAACAAAATTGCCACTGACTCTCAAGACAACCACAAAGCATCCTATAGCTATATCAAGAATCTCAATGGCAACACTCAGATCTGCTCTGATGTACAGCACAATGGCACTAAATATACAGAACCAACTGATATTGCCAACATCCTGGCAGACAGGTTCAGTGCTAACTTTACCCCCCTCTCACCCCCTAGAGGGCCCATCTCTATAATGGAAGAATGCAAAGTTCCTGTAATCATGGCAGCACAGGTAAAAAACACACTCTTCAAAGCCAAGAACACAGCATCCATGGGACCTGACAATATCCCAGGCTGTGTTCTACATAAACTACAGAACGAACTGGCACCCTACCTAAGTACCATGTTCAATCATAGCCTCACCTTAGGCTTTGTGCCCACTGAATGGCACACCGTGATGGTTATCCCACTCCACAAAGGGGGAGCCATGATGGACCCCGGGAACTACTGCCCCATTAGCCTGATGAGCCTGGTCTGCAAGGCCATGGAACGTATCATCATGGAACTCATAAACAAAGACATTGGTAATCTCCAAACTCTGGACCCTACCCAGTTCGGGTTTGTAAAAGGTAGATCATGTCTCCTAAACCTGATTGACTTCTTTGAAGCAGTCACCAAAGCCATAGATGAGGGTAAGGTGGTTCACACAGCTTATCTAGATCTTGTCAAGGCTTTCAACACCATCCCCCACTCTGGAATTATAGATAAGCTCACTAAACTAGGTATAAATCCCTATGTCACAAGATGGGTTGCCAACCGGCTCATGGACAGAACCCAGACTGTGAAAGTAGCAGACTCCAAGTCTGACTTCAGACCAGTGACAAGTGGAGTACCACAGGGTTCAGTCCTGGGCCCTCTCCTGTTTGGTATCTACTTCTCTGAAGTACGGGCTAACACAGAAGGTCTTTGGCTAACAAAGTTTGCAGATGACTGCAAACTAGGAGCCATAATCGAAACTCCTAACGATGTGGACATGCTACAAAAGTGCTTCACTGAGACAGATACCTGGTGTCAAAGCCATGGCCTGAAGCTCAATGCCAAAAAGTGTATTGTCATCCCCTTTGGTAAAAACTCTGTACCCATGAACTACCACATAAGTGGTAGTCTACTTAACACTGAAAGTGTGATAAGAGACCTTGGGACGCAGGTGAACAGTAATCTCTCCTTTGATAATCACATCGCCACAGTGGTCAGAAAATCCTTCTACGTGGCTCACCTCATCACAAAAGGTTTCTCATCCAGAAAAAAAGAGGTCATTGTTCCCCTCTACTCATCACTCATTAGACCCATTATAGAGTACAACACCCTTTTTGGTATGTACCTCACATGACATCTACAACAACTGGAAAGGCCACAGAAATACCTCACAAAGAGGATTACTGACCTCAAACAGATGCCCTATGCAGACTGTCTCAAAAAACTCCAGCTTTACTCTGTCACATATCACCTACTCAGAGGTGATCTCTGCCTAACATACAAAGCTATGTCAAACCCAGAGCTGTTGGACATGCTCCACTTAAAGAAATCCCAATCCATCCAAGCTATACGCTCTAGGGGCCTAAACCTTGTCACCACAATAAACAGAACATGCTGGAGGGATAGATTCCTGTCTCAGAGACTTCTCATACTCTGGAACAGACTACCTATCTATGTCAAACAGAGCTCCTCATTAGCACTCTTCAAGAAAAATCTTGATGACTGGATGGGAAATAGGAAATTCACCCCAGGGATCACTTCTGTGGCTCTGCTCGACAGGGGCACAGGAAAATAATGTTCTTGGGTGGCGAAAGCAAGGGTACCTTTTTGGCTAGGCTTATATAGGCCCTAGGGCTAATAGCCTAGTACCTACCTATGAACCTATTATTCACCCCTCACCAACCAAGCGACTAAGCAGCTCACCCTACTATTCAGGCATGACCAAAGGGCAATTTCAGGTGTACTCTCCAGTCCAGCTGGTGAATCTGGGTATCCTGAGGCAATGTTACAACTGCCTCATGTACACAGACAACCCTCTTCTCCTACCACAAAACACTAACATATGCAAGAGATGCAATTATACAGCCAAACTGGAGGCTAAGCTGTCTCCACCCAAGACTGGAACAGACAGTCAAGAGAAGAAGGTTAACACTTGAACCACACCTCCAGCCACACATAGACCTATTAAACCAGAACTGGCAAAAAATACACATAAATACACAAAATCATACTCGGAGGCTCTAAATAAAAACATGCAAAAGCATCAGGGACCTCCAAAGCAGACACCCAAACAACCTGCACCTCCCGTCACAAACCAGACAACACATAAAACACAAATCAATGTGCCGCATAATCACAACCCTTAAGGCGAAGTAACATACCTAACACACTAGTAATAGATGACTCTATAGTCAGGCACACTGATGTCCCACTCACTAGGCTGGGCAAGCAGAAGGCTACTGTTAGCTGCCTGTCAGGAGCCAGAATCCGCCACATAACACAAGCACTCAGGTCACTCCAGAACAAGTACAACTATGACTCTGTCATTGTTCATGTTGGTATGAATGACCTGAGATGTACCTGCCTGGACTACATGAAAAGAGACATTGAAGAGCTCTCTGATCATGTAGCCCAGGCTGTTATGACCCTGACCCTGAGTAGCATCCTGCCCTCACCAAGAATGATACCTCAGTATAAAGAAAAACATTATCAATTTCAACAATTGGCTAAGCTTCTGGTGTCATTCAAAGGGGATCCAGTGTCTGTCAGCCTGGGATGACATGCTCAACAAGCCACGTTGCTTCACAAGAGATGGCTTGCACCTGTCACCTCTAGGCTTTTGAATACTGGCCAAGGCTCTTGCTGCCCCCATAGTGCCTTTTTTAGGCAAGGCTCAAAAGTCAAACCCACCTCGGTAAACAGCACAATTAACAAAAACACAGGGTTATGCTACTCAACACCAGGAGTTTAAATCTCAAAATACACGCGCTCGAAGCACTCCTCAGTATGGAGAATATCGACATCTGTGCAGTAACTGAAACCTGGTTCATGACTCCAGAGAGCACCCCAGCACTACTGGACTACAACTCATAACACAAGTTTCAGCCACAGAACACGGACCAAAACACAGAAGGAGAGGGTGTATCCATATTTATCAAGGATACCTACACCTCCAGGTTAGTGGCGCAGCATGATACCTCTGAGATCATCTTTGTGCAACTAACATCGGGCAAATCTGTAATGCAAATTGTGGGCTGCTACAGATCACCCTCCATGACTCAGGACTACCACTCCACCTTTCTGGAGACACTGGAAAACATGAAGATCCTACTGAACACCCTGATATTGGGCAATTTCAATTACCCTACGATTAACTGGGAAAACTACTTGAGTACAAACTCCCAGGCCCAGTGCTTCCTGGAATTCATCAACTCAAACACCCTGGATCAGCTGGTAAACTCCCCTACCAGAGGTGAAAACATATTGGACCTGGTCATCACCAACATGGGCAACAGATGTTCCACACCAGAGGTCAACCCGTCACTGGTTAGATCAGACCATAAACTAATCACTTTGGATAGCCACACCCCACCACCACCCCCAACTAAGGAAACCACAGTAAAAAACTTTTCTAAAGCAAACTTCACCGTACTTAAGACAGAGGTGGTAAGCTTCACAGCCGTCACGCTAAAGGATAATGCTGCCCAAGATGCAGAAGCCTTTATAAATGCACTCTAAGAGCACCTACAAGGATGCATGGATCATGCCATCCCTAGCAAACCAAGACTCACTCCTCTAAGAGAAGGAAGCCAGTCTGGTGGACCCCTGCCATAAACAAGCTATACAAAAGAAGGAGGAAACTAGTTCAGAAATAAAGCAAATCCCAAGAAGGAAAGACATCCCTGATCAGTATCAGTAAGAAACTAAGGTCCCTCATAAAATCATCCAAGGCTAACTTCGAAAGAAAAATAGCCAAGGATTCAAAAGAAAACCACAAAGCCTTCTTTAGCTATGTTAAGAATCTAAGTGGCAACTCTCAGATATGCACTGAACTAGTGCAAAATAGCACAAAATATACTGAACCTACTGATATTGCCAACATCCTGGCAGACTCAGTGCAAACTTCACCCTCCTCTCACCCCCAAAAGGGTCCACAACAGTACCAGAAAAGTGTAGTGTCCTGGAAATCACGGATGCACAGGTGAAAACAGCCCTTTCAAAAGCCAAAAACACAGTGTCAATGGGGCCAGATGGTGTCCTAGGCTGCATCTTGCATGAACTATAGAACAAAGTAACCCCCCACCTAAACATGCTGTTCATGCTGAGCCTCTCCACAGGCTACGTGCTCATAAAATGGTGCACAGCAATGGTTATTCCACTCCAGAAAGGAGGGGCCACAACTGACCCTGGTAACTATCACCCCATAAGCCTGACTAGCCTGGTCTGCAAGGCTATGGAGCGCATCATCATGGAATTCATTAACAAAGACATTGGGAACCTCCAAACACTTGCCCGACCCAGTTTGGCTTTGTTAAGGGCAGATCATGCCTACTAACCCTGGTTGACTTCTTCGAGACAGTCACCAAGACCATAGACGAGAGAAAGGTTGTTCACACAGCCTACCTTGGCTTTCGACACCATTCTCCACATGGGTATTACAGAAAAACCTCACCAGCCTGAACATAAACCCCATGTCATGAGATGGGTTGCTAACTGGCTTACAGACAGAACTCACATGGTAAGAATAGCAGGCTTCAGATCCAGCTCTAAACCAGTCACAAGTGGTGTCCCGCAAGGCTTGGTTCTGGGACCCTTACTGTTCTGCATACACTTCTCAGAAGTACAGGCAAACACAGGAGGACTATGGCTAACAAGTTCACCAATGACTGCAAACTGGGAGCCATAATTGACTCTCTGGCTGACATGGACATCCTCCAAAAGGGCCTTACTGAGAAGGACACCTGGTGTCAAAGTCATGGCCTCAAGCTAAATGTTAAAAAATGCATAGTTATTCCATTTGGGAAAAACAAAACACCCACAAATTATCACGTAGGTGGCAGCCCCCTTAATACAGAAGAGGTAATAAGAGATCTGGGGACCCAGGTAGATAGTAATCTCTCCTTTGACAATCATATTGCCAAAGTAGTTAGGAAATCCTTCTATGTGGCCCATCTAATTACTAAAGGGTTTGCATCTAGAAATAAAGAGGTTATAGTGCCCCTCTACTCGTCACTCATAGAGTACAATGCCCCATTTGGGATGTACCTCACAAGACACTTCCAACAAAGCTGGAAAGACCACAAAAGTACCTCACCAAGAGAATTACTTGCCTCAAACATATGTCCTATGCAGTCCAACTGAAAAAACTCCGGCTGTACTCAGTGGCATATCGCTTACTCAGAGGTGATCTCTGCCTGACTTACAAAGCCATGTCCAACTCAGAATTGATGGACATGCTCCACCTAAAGAAATCCAGTTCACTGCAAGCAACCCGCTCTAGTCAGCTAAACCTCGGCACAACAATAAATAGAATATGCTGGTGGGATAGATTCCTGTCACAGAGACTCCCCATGCTTTGGAACAAAATTCCAAACTACATTAAACAGAGCACCTCACTAACACTCTTCAAGAGAAACCTTGACGAGTGGATGGGTAACAGAAAATACACCCATGGGATCACTTCATTGGCTCTGCTTGACAGAGGATCAGTTAATTAATCAATGGGCCGGTGAAAGCCAACACACTCTGGCTAGGCTTATAAATGCCCTCGGGCAGATAGCCTAGTATCTACATATGAACCTATGGTGTCCTGGAAATGCTCATAAATCTGTTGATGAATTCTCCTTTTGGTTTTTCCTATATAAAAACCATCACAATGTTAACATAATGTGACATAAACCAAGGACTTACTCTCACAGTCAGCCCTCACCAACATTTTAAAGAACTTACCCCTAATGGTGAACCTATCACTTGTATGAATGAATTTACAAGGAGAGCATCTCCCACACTGTACCATCCCTGCTTTAGATCTCTTGATAGGTTGGGGCCTCTCAAACCAATTCTTTAGTGTGTAACCCTTCCTGTATACCAGGGTGGGTGCCATACCCACTATGTCCTGAAATGACCTATCCTCCCTCAATAATGGCCAGTTCTTATCCTGGATGGCACTTACATTTGTACTGCCCATACTGAACGTCATGATGAGGGAGGTCTTGACAGGTGGTCCCAAACCATGTACCCCACTGAATTGCTTCTGCATCATTGCATTAAGTAATGGTGTGAAATGGCCAGTATTTCTTTTATATTTAACCTCATGGATCATTTCATCTATCAATGGAGCCAGATAAGCCCTGTTAAGAAACATCTATTTCATAAGAATACATTCTCAGCTAGAGCGTCTTCTGCGTGGAGACATGCGTGAATGGGCGTACCTTAGTTGAAGGTTGTGCATCAGGGCTGGTAACTCGGCACATAAAAATCAACTACCAATCATTAGCAGACCGGAGTTCCACTGTGGAGACCCCTAACGGGGAAAAGCCAAAAGACACAACAACAACGCTCCTCCATGAACTGACTGTCCACTGTCATCATCCAGGCCACATGGACCAGTTGGCCCTTCATCATGGCTTTCTTTTGAAAGAAAGGGTGGGAGCTGTAGAAGTGCAATAGAGTATAGAATAAGTGACTTTCTGATGGATCCTCAACATATATTGCCTATATGCAGTCTCCTTAATGAGAAAAACATCCAAATATGAAAGACTAATATGATTATAACCAGTTTTAAACTTCAAAAATGTTGCAGTGTTATTGATATATTCAATAAAGGATCCTATCTTCCCTTCTTCCACCTTCCAAACAATAAAGCTGTCATCCAAGTAGCATAAATAGAGCTTAAAGTGCTCTTGGAAGGGGCATCCTGTGATGTATCTATGTTCCCACTCCAACATCACAATATTGGCAAATGTTGGATGTGAAGAGTTTGCACACGGTAATCCCTCATGACTTAGGAGTTACATGGTTTGTGGATTACTTAAACAGAAAAGGATTGAATCAGGATCAGGAGAACTTTTATGAAGAAATTATGGAGATGATTATCAAAAATAACTTAATTTGGTTTAATGGTGAATATTTTTATAACAGGAAGGGGTGGCTATGGGCTCGCTGGTTGGTTCCTTATTTGCTTATCTAATACTCTGTTACACTTTTCCAGCTTTTGCTACATGATATTGTATTTATCTTGTTTTAATGACAGTATATTTATATTATTCTACATGTCATATGTGTATTCATATTTGTATTAATCTATGTATTTGCAGTATATTGAAATATGATGTCAATTTTCATGTATGCGTATTTATTTTCTTTTATTTTATTTGTGGAGCTTTTCTCCCTAGGTCTCTGCTAAAATGGATAAAATTATCCAGTCGGACTTTCCCAGTAAACAAATGTCAATAAATAAATGAATGAATGAATGAATGAATGAATGAATGAATGAATGCCTTCTGTAAACATACCTAGAAGGGACGAGAGCTAGGTCAACCAAGCTGAAAGCCTTCAAAATCAAAAAGACGAGATGCCACCACAGAGAAGGTTTATTGTTAAAACACTATAAAAAAACAATAAAAGTTAAAATCCTGGATGAGTGCTTTCAGTTTTTCTCATTAAGTATAAATTCATGCTGCCATTTGGCCATCACTATATTGGAGTAGCTATGGGCACACGAGGTGCCCATAGCTACTCCCCATTTCTGCCAATAGTATTCTCCTGCATATAGGGAAATGTTGTTGTTCAATATAAGTTCCAATAATGTGCATAAGGGATACTTCCCATTTTTTGGAATCACTCTTTGAAAAAATACATCCACTTAATGACATGGTAAATTTGGTAATGGCTACAATGGATGTGAAAAATTTGTTCACTGTTATTTCCAATGAACGTGGCATTAGAGTGGTCAAAGAGTTTATGGAATCTAGTGGAACAGTTGATTCTAACACAACAGTAATATTATGCAAATGGAAGCACAAATTTATACTTAATGAGACTAACCCATAGAAAAATAATATCATATACTACAGCTGGTTTGTGAATGATATTTTTCTTATGTGGAGAGGTGATAAACAAGCCTTGTCTGAATTTGTGAGATACTTTAAATCTACGACATCTTTTTTGGATTTTGAAGTACACACATCCACAACAATAGTAGATTTTTTTGGATGTTAATTTGACCATCGATGACAAGGGAGAGATTCATACCAGGGTACATAGAAAGGACTGCTGGAGGAATCATCTTGTCCAAAGATCTAGTATGCACCCACAGCATATCTATTCACATGTTGTGAAGGAACAACTTTTACATCCATCTAGATTATGTACAGAAGAAGAGACCTTTGAGTATGAATCTAAACAGCTCCTGGAATGTTTTAAGGTAAAAGGCTACAAGGACAGGAATATGAGGCATACTGTCACAGAGAGACATGAATTGAGAAGAACTAAGGGATGATCCTACTTCTCTAAGAGGAGGAAATGGCCTGATGAGACTTTAACAGATTTAGATCATTCAGAAGAAACAAGTAACCTCAGCTGTTTACTGACATATAATAGTTATATTCCTGAGATATGTGATATTGTGAGAAAGAATTGGCGTATTCTGACCATGGACGAAGATTTGAAGGGAGTAGTAGGTGAGACTCTACACTTCTGTTTTAAAAATAAGAAGAACTTGAAGAGGTTACTTTGCTATAAAATGGGAATGTTCAAAACCATATGAGTGTCAGGAAGGGCCCTTTCCCATGCAGGAAATGCAAGGCGTGTACCTTTATTAACAGCAATAATTCATTCATACATCCCATCACAAATAGGATCTATAGGATGAATAATTATGTGGACTGCAATAGCAAGAACTTGATATACCTGGCCAGCTGTACTTGCTGTCAAGGTTTTTATGTTGGCAAGACAAATAGATGCTTCAAGGAATGGATGCTGCGTCATTGAAGTGACAAAAGAAACAAAAATAGAAATAATGCAGTCTCACAGCACATAATATCAAATCCAGGCCACAGATTTTATTTCATGGCATTGGAATTAATACTGGATGACTTGAGAGGTGGCGACATTATAAATAAAACAGAAATAATAGAGACAAGGTGGATAGCTGACTTGCAAGCCAACCAGTCCCTGGGATTGAATGGCATAATCCCTTTGAAACTCATACTGTGTGGGTGGTGGCTGCAAAGATGACATTTCATTGGCTGATTACATTTTGAAAAAGAGGAACTGATTACCTGTTATTTAGGATCTGAAGAAGGCCTCAAAAGGCTGAAAGCACTCATCCAGGATTTTAACTTTTATTATCTTTTATAGTGTTTTAATAATAAACCTTCTCTGTGGTGGCATCTCGTCTTTTTGATTTACTTTGTTAAAGAAGGAGCTGCGTCTGGTGACCCTAAGGATTATGTTTTATTATAAGTTATAATCCTTAGGGTAGTTAGGTTGGGTGCATCAGGGACTGTTTTCTTTGAGGTCAAGAGGTCTGCATGCTGAGGCATAGATGTAACTAGGGCAGGGTAAAAAAAGAGTGCTTGCTGCAGGTGCACACTGTCAGGATGTGTGATTGACAGGTGCTGATAGTGTGAGAATATAGTATCAGCTTATACTGCATTTGCATTCATGGCTGAAGCACTCTGTGTTTGTTACATTCCTCATGTAAGTGGCACTACTCTAGTAAAGTTGAAGGGGGGAGCAACAATCTGGGGAGCTGCACAGTGCACCAGATGAACTAACTGTGGTTCTTTGGGCTCTAACCTTGATAGGCTTACCAGGAGTTAATAAGTATGCATGTGAGAAGCAAATGACAACAAAGGCCTTTCACTTACAGTGTCTTTGGTATAACAGAACATCATTGTCAGAAACTGCTTCTGAAAGTTGCTCTTTCTATTTCATTGGTTGAATCAGAAATGTCAGGATTTACTCTGGTTTCAGCAAGAAGAAAACTTTTATTACAGCAACATGACTGCAAGTTAGAAATCACAGTGTTTTATGGACTAGGCCGTCTCTTTCATATATATATATATATATATATATATATATATATATATATATATATATATACATATATATATATATTTATATATAAAGTATTGTAACGGCATTATACAACTTAGCATCTCAATCATTTAGCCAAGGGGTTGGTACACTGTACCACATACCTCTCAACCTCTTAGAGCAAAACATCTGAACATAGCCTAAAATGATGGGGGGACAAATAGGGACAGATTTTAAATATTGCTCTTACAAACTTAGAAAGTTGACAGAATAATAGGTTTTGCATTAGCATGAATATTCTGAAGGATGTGGAGACTTAAACTCAAATGTTTGTCATTATTTAATGACTTCAGTCCTCAGCTATTTGCCAGAAAGGTACAGATTTTAAAAGGAACACACCAAAAATATGAGGCAAAAATCTGGACATTCTGTGAAAATCTGTACAGTTGAGAGGTATTCTGTACCACTTTCATCAAAGCTCTTAAACTCTGGCAAAATTGTAAGACTTGGGGTGACAAGTGGCTCTAAGTGATTTGCATAATTTTGACAGCCATTGAACTGGGCATTCATGGTTAAACTGGTCAACATTAAGTAATTCTGTTAGAGTCGGTATAAGGAATCCCAGTTAAGTAGGGTTTTAGGATTACCACCTGTCCCTCTTTGCAAAGGACAGTCTCTTTTTAGGCAGTTGTGTCCTGCAGAAAAAAACTGAAAATGGCAAATGTCCTGAAATGTATTTAATAGTTATATAAAACAGTTATTTTGTATCTGAAACACCTAAATATTATAAGATATAGAATATGCAACTCAAATGCCACAAGAATAAGCTTTTATTTTGGCAAAAAAGTGAAGTCCTGTCATTTGCACTGGCCATGGGTATGCTTTGTCTGCAAAATGTCATGTTTCTACATAAAATTTCTCAGTTTGAGCATCTGAAAATGCGGTAACCCTAAGGATTATTCTGCACAATTTTTATAGTTAGCCTGGTTCTTTTTGTCTCATTATACGATGGTGCTCTTCACTGAGCTCTGACAATAGCAGAAACATGTTGACTGCTATTCTGGTTGTGTACTGTATTTCGTGTTCATTTTGCCTGCAAGGGGCACTCCCTTAAACTCCTACACTGAGGCTGCATGATGGAGAGTGGGATTGTTAAAGATGGCTCCATCCTTTTATAAATGGAATTAATAAAAACTGCAATTTCTTGGCAGCTGTACATTTCACTGGCATTTTTAAATAAAATCTATGTGAGTTAACTATGTCTGCCAGAAATACTGCACTGATTCCAAAACAGTTTTCTAAAGCAGAGAGAGGCAAATGTGGATGAAAAGGAAGGCAAACTATTTAGGCAGAAAGCAGTAGAGTCACAGGAGGCATCAGGCCATCATATTCTATGACTGAAGGCAATTACTTTGACAAAGATACCATTTTAGCTTTAGAGACATATTGCTTAAGAAGACTCTATGAGTTGTTATCCTGTTTGAAAACTAAAAATGATGCTGGTTGTGTCTACATCAGCAGTATCATCCAGTAAACCATGACAAGAAAGCATGCTCCAGACAGTACTGCAGCACCCCCCCCCCCCAAAAAAAAGGGTGCCCAAATGGGGAGATGAGAGGGGTCAGAATGGAGAGATGATAAAATCAGCAAGCAAAGAAGAGTAGTATTGCTGGAACTGAATTTATCCTCAAGTCTTGGTGAGTAACTTCATGACCTCAACCTTGTTTTTAGAAAATCTCATCAAGACAACACTGATCTATAAACTGTATTTTTATAGCATATATCCTGGACAGATGTAGGTTAAAAAAATAAAAAATTCAGCCGGGTACACAAGTGACAGGATAAAAAAGTACTCAGTCCTGGTAGGCAACGGAATCCTCAAGACACGGAAACATTCTTGCAATAAAGTTATGATAAGGAAATTATGTATTGTTACTATTATGCAAGAAGCCCAGAATTTCCATATAGAAGATGTACAAAAAGATTAAGAGAGAAATTAGAGGAAAGAAAAATACTTGCACAAGAAAAACTGCCAAATGGTTCAAATGCAAATCTGTGTTCATTAATACAACAAATTCATAAAAAAAAACATTATATAGACCAAGAAACCTTGGGACATTTGGAAAAAGAAGGGACTGAAGAAGTGCGGAAAAAATAAAGAACAAAATCTAGAGATTTTTGAAATTTGTAAAAAAGAAACATGGTGATAGGAAGAGAGAAATCTGATATAGTACAATATCTATCCCAAAGGAGAAAGACAAACTAATGAATACAAAAAAGCATCTCCAAAGATATTTGAAGAGAAATACAGGCAAATGACCCAAATATGGAAATTTTCACAATGCAAAAAATAAGATCCCAAAGGGGGAACACAAAACATAAAATTAGTAAAGTAGAAGTTAAACAAATAGAAGTTGAAGTTATTTATGGAATACCTGTGAAGTGAAGTATTTAGTGTAGAAACTGTGACACTGTTATGTCACAGCATGGTGGAACAATGAATCCTCAAAGTGAGGAGAAACAGGAGGAGGAGCGGGAAACATCTGAAGAAGAAATATGAACATGGGAAAGAAAAATAAATTTAATATGGTACAATATTTATGCAAAAGGAGAAAGCAAAACTAATCACTACAAAAAGCAGCACCAAAGATATTTGAACAGAAATACAGGCAAAGGCATCTGGATATGGAAAATTTTACAAAACAAAAAATGAGAAAACAAAGGAGGAAAGAAGAAAAGAGGGTAAGTAATGGAGAAGTTAAATAAATAGAAAATGAATTTATGGATTACCTGCAAAGTGAAGGATTTAGTGCAAACAATATAACTCTGGTAATATCACAGCATGACAGAACAATGAGTCCCCAAATTAAGGAGAAACTGGTGATAAGGGAAGCATCTGATCAGTTGCCATATGAAGAGTCTTTGGAGCCTTCAGTTGGAAACCAGTACAAAAGTTCAGTTGGAGTTGCACAATAAGTGAAGGAACAGGAAACAGTGGCAACTTTGATGCAGTCAATGTTGTGGAGTGACAGGCCAGTAAGTTCCCATATGAAAGAGCAATGGATAACACAGCATGAATCTGAAGAGAATATGCCACAGAAAGACTCTTTGGAACTTTCTGTAGAATGTCTGCAGGAAATGGAGAATAAAAAATGTGCCCTTAGTTTAAAAGAAAAAGATCTAAGGGAAGAGATGAATGAGTTAATAGAGTTGGATAGACATATTAAAATCAATGAAAGAAATAAATTATAGAAAGCCAATAAGACCCAAAATGTTAAAAGTCTGATAAAACAAATAAATATCGTAATCAAGACTATTAGCAGAAATTTGTGTGATATAATATAAGTAAATAGATATTTTACTGTGCAGCTAAATTAATAATAGATAATGTCTTATCATAAAAATACAAGGCAATAAGGGAAAGGAAGGGAAGAAATCAAATGCCATCATGGAAGTGCTGAATAGAGAAATTAAGACAAGAAGTGTCACTGTTAGAAAAGTATAGATGAGGGAACAGATCAACAAAAATACTTAGAAAGATAGATGTGATAAAAGCAGCATGCAGTACTAGAGCAGACCAGGTCTATTGTACACTACTGAAAATAATAAACTAAAGATATCAGCACAGGCAGAAAAACGTTGAGGGTTTGCAGATAAATATATAAAGGAAAAGTACAAAATAAGCATTTCATTGATGACCCAAAAAGTTTTATAGAAAATCGGGAACAAAGTAAAAGGAATAGAAATACAACAAAAAAAGAAGAAACAGACACATTTTGGAAAAATATCTATGCAGACTCTGTAGAACATAATAAAGATGCTGAATGGATAGAAGAAGTAAAAGAAACAGTAAGATGTTCAAATGTACAGGATATGAAATGGGATGAAGTAACTTCCAGAGAAATTAGAACAAAACTAAAAAAGCTCCTAATTGGAAAACCGCAGGTCCAGATGCAGTACCTAACTTCTGGCTAAAAGTCTTAACATCCTTATTCAAAAATTTAGCCCTAAGTAAGAACTACTTATATGCACACCCTGAACAGACACCAACCTGGTTAACAACAGGAAAAACAATACTCCTCCTTAACAGTGAGCCTGTAAGCTATCCTAAAAACTACAGACCATTAACCTCCCTTCTGATGATGTATACATTATGCACTGGAGTTGATGCTGACAGAGTTTATAGTCATTTAGAAGAAAGCTCAAATCATGGCAATAGAACAAAATGATAATTAAAGAAAGTCATATGGAACAAAGGATCATTTTTTGTTAAATAAAGTCATAATGGAGAATTGTAAAAAGGGGAATAATGTAATTATGGTATGGAGAGATTACAAAAAATCATTTGACAGCATCCCACATTAATAGATAACGGGCTGTTTACAGGTGTATAAGATACACCCTACATTGATCAATTACATTACTTAACAGTGAAACAGTGGCAAACTACTTTGTAGCTCAGTCATTATAAAGGACAGAATATGTTGCAGCTATGTCATTATAAGGACAAAATATTATCCCAGGGTTAAAAATTCAAAGGGGAATATTCTAAGCTGTCTCTTTTTCACTGACCTTTTGTCTTGCCCTTAATCCATTAAGCAGTCTATTTAACAGATTAGGTCATGCTTACAATTTGGCTTCCTGAAAACAACAAAGTATAAAGACTTCTCATCTTCCTTATGTAGATGATTTAAAACTGTATTGTTCATCAGTTGAGCTGAAAGCACAACTGGAAGTGCTCAAAAGTTTCTCAGATGGTCTAAGAATGTAATTTAGTCTTGATAAATGCAGTGGCAGCTGGTGACTTCAAATCAAAGGGGGTCTGCAGGAGACAGCTGAATGGATGGGGCCAATGGGAAGGGGTGTGACCAACTAGAAAGGGGCGGTGCTATTGTACAGTGGGATTAATGCTGGCCACGCTTACCAATTTACATGAAATAAATGCTCAGTCACTATGGCGCATACTGAATACTCTACACAGCACATTGTTACATGTATATATATATATATATATATATATATATATATATATATATATATATATATATATATATATATACATACAGTCCAATCAAGACAAAATGAAGTGGAGAAGAAAAAAAAATTCAGTGCAGTGGCTACATGACATCTTACTTAATATCTAGATGGAAACAAAAACGTTGTGAGGCATGAAAAAATAAATTACTTTTTAAATGCATTACTGGAATGCCAGTCAAAATCAATTATAAAAAAACAAGCAGCACTCACCTCATACCACTTCTCCTTGCACTGCAGTTCTAATTATAATTTATATTCAGCTTTATAAAGTACCAAGTAACATGCTGAAAGTAACAATCTCTGTGATACCCTCACTTGTAAAAATGTTTTTTATCCAAAAAAGACCTGCTTCCTGACAACTATTTACTTGTTTCATGGGGAAAACATGATCAAAGTAAAAAATGAACAGCAAACAAGAAACAAGCTCAAGATAAATTGCTTAAAGGATTACTGCACAGGTTATGGACCACACATGATAGATTGGCATTCTGTTTAGTTTACGGGTAAAGCCTGCAAAGATGACTGCAAATCTCCAACAAATGTAATGATGTTCTGAAATTACTGTAATCCTGTCCTTTATTACAAATACTGTCATGTGCATTTCAATACCTAAGGCTTATACGTTATATAGTTACGTAAATATTCTCTGCATGGCAACAACAAAAATGCTTTCAAAGCTGACAATTCTTTAACAGTATGCTTATTAAAGCTTATTTGCATCTTACAATCTCAGACAAGCTTACCTGATGGTCATTAAAGCATTGCTACTTAAACACAGAGCAGCAGGCACTGCAACAACATGCATTTTGTGAATAATAAGAAGCATAAATCAACAGTATAAAAATATGACAGAAAACAAGAACATTCTGCAGAATTAAGGACAGATGAAAAGCCACTGTACTTGTGTCTACCTTAGATGTGGGGATACTCTGCACACTTACACTGTATAACTGCTCCTTGCCTTGCTTGGACTCATCCAGAGTCACTACATGGGGGAGTGGGGTACAACAAGTATGTCACAATTTGAAATGTCTCTGGCTGATGATGATGGCCTTGACACATTTGTCATACTCTCAACCTCAGGGCAAGAAATCTTGTCAAAGCCATCAATAAAAGCGGACCCCCCCCCAAAATTAGGACAAGTTTTAAAATATTAATTTTACAAACTTAGAAAGTTAATAGAATAGTAGGCATTGCATTAGTATGAATTTTCTGAAGAGTATGAAATCTGAAACTCAAATGTCTGTCATTTTCTAACTTTAATCTTCAATGATTTGCTACTAATTTGCCAGAAAACTGCAATTTTATAAAAAACAGACCAAAAATGTGATGCAAAAATCTGGATACTCTGTGAAAATCTGTACAGACACACACACACACACACACACACACACACACACACACACACACACACACACACACACACACACACACACACACACACACACACACAGGTCTGAACATCAGTAATTTACTACTTTGCCATCTAAGTTAAGACTCAAGACAGTTTTCATCTATATAATAATATGTTATGTAAGCAAGCCAAGTGTTTGTCAACATTTGAGCATGAAAAGCACAACAGAATCAAATGCCTTCACGTTTATAACATTTATGGTCTGCAGACCTTTTATAGATTATTATGAATTTACAATGTTCTGGTCTTAAGTTAACATAAAGCATACCTGTCCACCACTTAGCGTACAAATGCTGGACAAAAATCAAAACTAATGGAGGGGGGCAAAGACTCAAAACCATATTGTAAATATTGCTTTTACAGGGGTGTAGCATGTCATACTCAGTGTAACCAAATGAGTACATTTTTTTCTGAGCGTCTCTTGGAAACTTCAACACTCTAAAAGTATACAATGTTTAGAACTGTGGTTGGGGCAACAACAACAGCAGTATGTTTGTAAATTTCTACCTACAGGGTTCTGTTTAGCATACTTTTTCTGAAGGATATAAAGTCTGAACTCAAAATCTGCCATAAGAGGAAATGGGTACAGCACACACTTCACTTAATCATGGGGGGCTGCTATCCAGCTGCCATGTACTGCAGAAATAAATTGCCAACAGAGGCAATTAGCATCGCTTTAAGTTCAGGATCTTGGAACAGATCTCAAGGAAACTGCATACCAAGGAGAGGGACATTAACAGAATATCTATAAACCACAGAGCTACTTCAGAGAAATCCATTGGATTATTAAGTTTAGGGCAGATATCCTTAACTGTCTCAATGGAAGGGTTCCATCTGACATACTGACTGAAATCAAGAAGGTTATTGTCCAAAAGATGTTAACCTGACCCATTGGCACTGAAGAGTTTTTACTTTGTGCTCTCAGAACTCATGACTTTTGATGCAGCCACTTTATATGCATAGATGCTCTGTCAATGTTTCACATGATAGTTATGTTACTAAAATTTGGTTCCCCATCTGTCACATAGTAGCTTTTGATTTATTTATTCCAATAATGGATAGCTGAATATGAATGGCTTTGAACTTTGAAATGCAAGAGAGCAAGCTTGTTTTATGATGGTGTATAGGAATTTTCCATTCAAGTTATATCTCTGTTACATTAATAGAAATTTTTAATGAGCCAGTAGTGACATTAACATCCTCTTACTAGGATCAGTGACAGACATTTTGGCTTTTAAACTGATGTTTGAATGAAGATTAAAAAATGTCAAAATGGGTCAAGAAAGAGCCACAAACCTCTTTTATTAAGCTCCAGGAAACATCTTGTACAAGCAGAGCTGCACTTGGATTATTTACATCACAAGAATGAACTTTAGCACTGCCAGATCAGTGATTTCAGAAATGAGACTGCAAGTCCCTCAATTGTTTTGCTACAGATAAGTGTTTGTTTTATGCCATCTTATCTTTGAGCTTGATCCAGCCCATTTGTGAGCATTCACTCCACTGGTCCTCTTTATTCATTAAACATTAAATTAATGTTGAATGTAAAGTTGGATATTTGTAATGTTTATAATTTTAAACTCATTCTCCTTTTTCTGTAAAACTCTGCATTTATATTGTGCACAATGTTACCCTGTGCACTAATAAAGAATACCCTATACAACGTGATGCACTGTGACCTGTTAATCAATAATGCAGTTCTTGTATACTGATGCATAGACAATGGCCAAAGTGCAATACGCATTAAGTACGCCTGCATACCAAACCCATTTACATCTCATTGTCTCCTGTACAAGACTTTCTTTTTACAGACAGCAGTGCTGGCATACAAAGGCATGCTATAAAATAAATGTCATAAGTTAATTGCGTCTTTCTGGTAACTGATCATTCATTTTGTTGTACGCCTTGCAAGTGATGGCAATAAGGAAGAACGTATTAATAAAAAATAAACTAAATGAAGACAGATGTCTACAATTAATTTTAAAAAGAAAAGATGATCCTGTATTGTTGGGAAACCTTAAACTAATAGGAAGGAGCTGGCTGGGTTGACAGGAATTCTATATTGCTGCCATCTAGGTAGGGTTTCTCTGACCCACCCACCCACTATCCCATACTTAGATAAATAATGCCAGCCAAAAACACTCACCTAAGATGACCCTCTAAAAATATACTTGGTATTTATAGCTGTTATTTAAGAGCATTATTATGAAAAATTAGACTGTTGGTATCACAATCCTACAGCAGTATTACTTAACCTGCTGCTATAATTCCTTCCTTTACAGTTGAAGTGCTCACCTCTTTCCGTTTGAATATAGCCGGGTCAAAGGTGCACTGCTATGCTGTCTCAGTCACTGTCTGTCTGAACGAACTAACTCTGAGTCTCCCTCCAATCATAAAGTACTACTGGCTGCTAACTGTTTATCACTCTCTTTTTCCCAGCATGCAAAGCGTGGGAAGAGAGTGAGAACCAATCAGTAGCCATCTGCGTCATGTACTTGACTGGGGACGTGGTAGTCCGAGCCCCTTTCACTTTTTACTGCTGTTACAAACCACATAGACTTCTGGGCATCACACTAAAGCCTTCTCTTCTTAATCCAGACTGCTTTTACAGCAGTTCAGATTTACAGAAAATATTTTTTTGTTTTAAAACCCGGAACTTGCTGAGCATGCGCAGTTTGAATTCCAGGACTTTAACAGCAAGTCAGTTGGACTCGTAGACAGTCGCTCACAGCTAACTAAGTAAGCAGGCAGCCACTTTATTTTTTAAAATGTTAAGTTAACTTATTTGAATTTCTTTTTCTTTCTTTCACAACTGGGGGGGGGGGGCTGCAGCCCTGCAGTCCAACAGCATGGGCCGCCACTGGATAAATGTGTAAAAGTAACATTTAAAGCAAAAGTACTGCAGCACAAAGAAAATATCAGTCTGAGACAGAAATGTGATATAAAGGAACTTGAGCAGGAGGGAGTTTATAAATATTTGGGAACTGACGAAGGATAAAAAAAAACCATGAACAAATATGAACAAAATTCAGTAAGGAATATTTTAGAAGGTTAAAATGAATACTGAAGACAACCTTGACATCTAGGAACAAAGTCCAAACTATAATCCAATTTGCCCTTCCTGTTTTAACTTATAGTTTTGGGGTGATAGACTGGCCCCAAAAGGTATTGGATCAGTTGGACAGGAGAACAAGAAAAATGCTTCAAGCTTATCAAATGAGATATAAAATCAGCGTATACTGAGACTATATAGTCCTAGTTCTGAAGGAGGTATGGGCCACCTCAAAATTGATTACATGGGTAGATCTGCAATTGTAAGACTGCATACATATCTGCTGTCTTCATCAGATCCAGACATAGTGAAAGTTTTGAAAGAAGAGGAGAACAAGTCTAAGATGACTTCCCTGCTTAATTTAGCAGAAGCATATTGGTGTCAAACGGGAATGGAAATCAAACCAGAAGTAGATAAAAATCAGGCAGCAACTGAATGTGCCTAAAAACAAAAGACAGAATATAATGAGACAGATCAGATGAGAAGGCAAAAAATGTGGAAAAGACATAAATATAACTGCAAGTACAGAAAACTCCTGGAACAACGTCATGTTGATCAGGATCTGATGCAGGAATGGTTAAAGAGAGGTGAATTTAAACCAAAAAATGAAAGGTTAATATTGGCAGCACAGCATATTTGACAATGTACACATTGGTTTGCAAAGTCCATTGAGCATGCTGGAGAAACAGACTAATGCAGGTTGTATAAAACAGAACTTGAAACAATCACACATCTTGTTGCTGGGTGTGATACTCACTCTAATGGCAGAGGTCCTGTATACTGAAAGGCATCATAATGTGGCAAGACTGTTGTCCTGGAGATTGTGCAAACATTATAATATTGAAGTAGCTGAGAAACACTGGAAACATGAGACACAAAGCACTATAGAGTGATGAAGTATATATCACATGGGATCACTCATTACCAACAGGACAAAAAAATAGATGCAAGAAAATCAGATCTAGTAGTCCATGAAAAGAAGACAAAAGAAATGGAAAACGCTTACTGCAAGTGGAAAATGACTGCGTCAATGGATCCTGCTCATGGTAAGCCTTTTTGAATCCCAGAGATCATTCACATTGCAGCTGTCTTTGTAACTTGGACTTTTTTCCCCAAATCAAGCATTTCTTTTAATTGAAACACATTGCCTGAATTCACAAAATGTATTTCTAGATTATGTACCTTACTTAAAAGTACAATAACCTTTGGGGCTAACTTCTTGTCATAGAATACTTTCTCAATTAGACCAAATATTTGTATGAAAGTGGGAGTGGGGTGGGATGGGTTCAGCACATGGGGATGCAAAGGAGTGAAAGCCAAATGTGTTTTTAAAGATTCTCATAGAAAGTTCCAAAAAGAAAGTAAATGGAGCAGCCAGATAGACAGGATAAAGAAGGTAGGCAACATATTAGCTGGGTTAGTAGGTACTGGAATAATCTAATAGGAGAGATGAGCAAAGCTGGGAAGACAGAGGTGGAGGATAAGGTGTTAGAATATGAGATAACACTGTACACTAGTTATATGATGCTTTCAGCCTGGCTCTGAGAAAAGAAAGAAGAAAATACAAATGGTGACAAACCGAGGCAAAGGGTGTCATATTTTAGCGATTAACTAATAGTGACATTGTAGAACAATACTAGGCTAAAACATTAAGGTCATTAGGATATGATAAAGGAGTGGAGGAAGACAGTAGCAGTGCACTGCAGTAAAGCATTATTTTTTTATTTTGTTTTTATTTCTCCCGTGTTGACTGGGATAGTTCCACTAGGCCAGAGGTCTCTTTTCAGTGTAGACAAGAGGTGAAACTACTTGTAGACATTTGGCCAGGGCATCAGGGAACATGTCTTACTCTTTTTGATAGGTTCCTTGGGATCTTTTACATACAATGACACTACCACCATTTCAAGCAAATTGACCCTCAGCTTAATGTCTTCTCTGAAGGCCGACACACTCAGGAGTGCAGCACTTATACTGCAGTGCAGTGCCAACAATCCATCTGGTATGGGAATAGAACCAATAGTCTCCTGCACCAAAAGTAAGTGGTGCTCCCTGTGTCAGCGGCACAGACACAAAATATGTGACAGGAGTAGAACTTATAGTAAGCCATATAAATAAAGTCTGGAAACCCAAAGTGAATAAACTGAGTGAGTGGAAATGAACACTTGAAATAGAAGTTTGATGACACAGGATTGTTCAGCTGCCAAGAAAATAGGTGTACGGCCTTATATTTGTTATTATGTGATATAAAGTATTTAAGGTAAAAAACGGAAGGAAGGCATGCTTACTGTGGAGAGCAGACAGTAAAACATACCTCTCAACCTCTTAGTGCAAGAAATCTGGTCGAAGCCTGACATAATGGGAGGAAAAAGGGTCAAAAATAGGGACACATTTTAAATATTGCTCTTATAAACTTAAAATGTTGCTAGAATAACAGGATTTCTGTTAGCATGAATTTTTGAAGGATGTGAAGTCTGAAACTCAAATGTATGCCATTATTTAGTGACTTTAATCCCCAAATCATCCCAATTGGTTTGCCAGGAAACCACACATTTTATGAAGAACAGACCAAAAATATGAGGCAAAACTGTGGACAGTTGAGAGGTATGTAGTAAAATCGTATGAAAGTTGTGATTTTGAGAATAAGCATTAAAAGTTTTGAATAAGGTAGCTAATAAAGTATAACTTGTGGGTGTTAGTAATAATAGCAACCAAACAGAGTGATGACTTTATGAGAGACATGATCCTTTCTGGTCCAAATTGTGTTCTAGGTGAGAGTGTAAACTGGGGCAAAGGAGTCATGCAAAATAGGAACCTTAACAAAAGCAATAGAATGTTAACCTGGTAACTATCAGGTGGACAGAACAAGCTAAGGAAACAGTTTATCAAGACACTTATGAAACACATCAGAAGGCTATACTAAGGTACTGTGGTCATACCATAGCAGTGGATGCTTATACCCAGTGGAAAGTAAGTTAGACAAAATAACATTTAGCAAATAGAAATGTTTACCTCAGTATGTAATAAGAACACAAAACTGCTACAGCTGAGCTTTTACTAGATGGAAAGATTTTAAATTAGACACACCTAGGCAAAACTGCTGATCTTGTGTGTATAGCAGATTAAAGTCCCTTAAAATGTGCACAGAGAATATGTGACTGAAGCTGTTATTAATGAAGAAAACATATTTGAATCTGCAACTGGTTCATTCAGACTCATTACAAAAGTTCAAAGTGAAATGTAACAACAGTGTCAGTAGCTCAACAGGTAACAAACTCACCGTTGGTGCTTGAAGATCAAAACGCTGTAGGTTCTATTTCAGTTCCTGGTGTTTGGAATAGTTTTCCATCACTAATATCACAGTGCAGCATGGTGTGTGTGTGTGTGTGTGTGTGTGTGTGTGTGTGTGTGTGTGTGTGTGTGTGTGCGCACCCGCGAGGGTCTGCACTCTTGAGTATATCATCCCTCAGATGGGACATTAAAATGAGATCCCACATGCTTGAGCTGGCAGTTGGTCAGCTAGATGTAAAATATCCGGTGGCACTTATCAAAAACAGTAGGGGAAGTTTTCCTCTGCTCTGTTCAAATTTCAGCTAGTCAGTATGAATACTATTTCATGTCTGCCCCAAAAACTGTCTGATGGGCTAGTAGAACTTCCCCAATCAACCAAATGTAAACAAGTAAATGAGTACAAATCTGCTTATGTCTTCTAAATTTAATGTTATGTTGCTTTATATCAATGTCTTGATCCTGTCTGCTAAAATTCACTTGGTTAGAAAACTTTAATTTTGTGTTATTTATTCTTGTTTTAGTCCTCTTGAAGTACGTGCAGTGAATGATCAGCTGATGAACCTTGAGAGGGCCTTCATTGATCCTATGGGAATTTATGGCAGACCACATTTTAGGTATGTATTGCTTTTGTTTTTTTTAGCACATCATCCAAAACTGGAACAGGAAAAATGTTTTGACTTTTGTGATGAAGAACAGGATGTAAA
Organism: Protopterus annectens; assembly: GCF_019279795.1. Taxonomy (NCBI): domain Eukaryota; kingdom Metazoa; phylum Chordata; order Ceratodontiformes; family Protopteridae; genus Protopterus; species Protopterus annectens. The sequence goes on from NC_056737.1 coordinate 524,354,623, forward strand.
TAAAGCTCTTAAGTATTAGCTGTTTTGCAATGCTGTGCTATATTAATCAGCTACTTAAATTCTTATAGATTCTGCTAGTCACTAGAGAGTCATTGCTGGCAAAAGAAATAGAAAACCTTTGCAAAAATCTCTGATTCCTAATGATGTAGGGCTATAGTCTGGTTCACATATCCCTGACTATACTATAGTGATTCTAGCATGGTCCTTTAATAACAGCACATACAGGCTTGTACAAATGACTTTCCTTTCAAGGATTACTCTGTGGAACACTGTAGTTGTTAGCTGGCTGAATAGAAGATACTTTTAAGTCATTATTTCTTTTCACTATGGTAACTTTTGCTTGCAGGAAGACACTGGCAGGCAGCCAATATTACAGTAAATACACTAATATCATGGTGGATGGGATAGAAAAACATAGGACTGAATTACTGTCACTTTAGTATGCCCTGCACTGATGACCCAAACTTCTTCATTAGCATAAAATGTGGGAGAGGGGGTGTGATGGTTCATTAGCTTAACCGAGTACATTTCTGCAGATTGCACTAGTCTTGCACGGCCAGTTGCAAGCTTCCTGGATCGCAGATTCACCTCATTTGCATGGATTTCTCCTGCAAATGGGGTGATTTGCATACCAGGGCTTAGTCCTTGCAGGATTAGTGCAGGGGCGCTTATGCATGCCCCTGCAGGCTGTTCCTGGATCGCACGGCAGACATATTGCCTGCTAGAACTCCTGCACTGATCTTGCATGCCGTGCAAGGCATAGAGAATCCGGGGGAGTATTCTACTGAATTGCTGCTTTATTTGAGCTGTCTTTTACTGGTGTGATTGTGAGCTACTGTTTTAAAGCAATATGCTGATTAACTAACCACATTTCGTTGCCATCTACTGCAATTCATTACTGCTTAACTGCATTTTACTGCTTTCATTACTGTTTAACTGTATTTTTTCATACTGTGAGTTCCATTCTTTTGAGTGTAAGTGGTTGATCTGTGCTTCTTTGTGAGTTTTTTACTCTGTTCTTAATCTTAAATCGAGTAGCATAGTCTAGTTACAGGTTTGCTGCATCCAGAGCTTCAGCTGCATGGTTTTTAACCCTTTTTGAGCTATTCCAGCTACAATTTTTCCCTTAGTAGCACTTGTGTGATTACATAGTAGTACTACTCTTGGACCTTCCTACGTTTATCCTGTTATCTCTCTCTGGCCTCTCTCCCTCAGTTTCTGGCAAATATGGATGGACAATTTCCTATGTTTTCTCCTGCCAATCTGGTTGACATGAGCAACCTGAGACAGTGTAGCAACTGACTCATGTACACAGACAACCCTCTACTACTACCACCTAGGAACACAATTTGTGAGAGATGCAACTACATCAATTTCCTGATGTCATTGCTCTCTCCCCCAAAAGCCAGTATATATGGCACTGAGAAGGCTGTCAACACAAATACCACACCTCAAATACCACCCTCACCTACACAATACACACCCACATATGCAGTAGTCCTCAACACAAACATACCTAAACAAAAGAGACCACCAAGGCAAAACACATGCAAACTCCACTGCCCACCACACCACACACCACACATAGTCCACACACCTGTGTCTCACAGCCACTAAGGCCTAAACATAAACCCAACATATTAGTCATAGGTGACTCCATTGTGAGACACACAGATGTGCCCCTCACTAGGCTGGATAAGAAGAAAGTCACAGTTAGTTGTTTGTCGGGTGCCAGAATCCGCCATATCACCCATACACTCAAGTCTCTCAACTAGTACTTTTATGACTCTGTCATAGTCCATGTTGGTATGAATGACTTGAGATGCACCTCCCTGGACTATATGAAGAGAGACATGATCAAGCTCGCTGAATATGTGCCACAGGCAGGTATGTTTATAGCCTTGAGCAGCATTCTACCGTCACCCAGAAGGATGCCTCAATGCAAGCAGAAAATGATTGATTTAACAATTGGCTTAGTTTCTGGTGTCATTCCAAGGGGATCCAGTACCTGACAGCCTTGGATGACATGACTGACAGACCACGATGCTTTCCCAGAGATGGCCTGCATCTGTCTCCCCTGGGCTTTCTGGCTCCTGGCAAAGGCTGTTGCTCCCCCATAGTGCCTTTTTAAGGCAATGCCTTGAGGTCAAAACTACCTACATGAAAATTTCATCAAAACATAAACTAAAGGTCATGCTGCTAAACGCTAAGAGTCTAAACATGAAACTGTACTCATTGCAAGCATTCTTAACCCTGGAAGGTGTTGACATTTGTGCAGTCACAGAAACCTGGTTCAACTCATCCTATCTTATGTTCAGACCCGAAATTGTGGGCAGCAAAGCAAAAGGAGGTAGAGTTGCAATATATATAAAAGACATACACACCTCTAGGCTGGTCAAACTGTATGATGCACAGGAAACACTCCAGGTGCAGTTAACAATTGACAAGACCCTATTCAAATCATAGCTAGATATAGGCCTCCAACTTTGACTCAAGATGCCCACTCCACCTTTCTGGACCTCTTTGAATCTATCAAGATTCAACCCTTTACCCTGATCCTGGGTGACTTTAACTATCCAGCCATAGACTGGAAGAAGTACTCATGCCAAAACACAAATGCCCAGAGATTCCTTGATTTTGTCATTGTAAATGCCTTGGACTAGTTGGTCAACACCCCCACAAGAGGTAAAAATATCTTGAACTTGGTATTAAAAAAACATAAGTAACTACTGCAGCATCCCTACAGTGTCATCGTCCCTGGTAAGATCCACCACAAAGCAGTCACCTTTGAAGTCATCACCCCCCCCCCCCCCCAGCTAGGGTCAAGCAAAAAAACTTCTCCAAAGCTGATTACAACCTCCTGAGGGAAGGTATAAACAGCTTCACAGCCCCCTCCCTCTCCACAGGAACTGGCACATATGTCCAAACCTACAGCAAAGTACTATATGAGCATTTATGCAGTTGCATGGAATTAGGAATACCCAACAAGACAAAATCATCCTCCTCAAGGAAGAGTAAACCTGTCTGGTGGACATCTGCAATAAATAAACTCCATAACAAAAGGAAAAAATTGCTGTCCACGACCAAGAAGGAGCAGCTGCCTAATTGGAATCAATCTCTCCTTAGCTTGAAAAAGCAAATAAGAGCACTAGTGAAATCCTCCAAATCAAACTTTGAGTCCAAACTGGCCACATCTGCTAAAGACAATCATAAGATCTTCTTCACATATGTCTGCAACCTCAAGGGAAGCAACCAGATCTGCTCAAAACTGGTGGTCAAGGACACCACATTCACAAATGCTGTAGATATAGAAAACCTGCTGGCAGACAGGTTCAGTGAAAACTTCACCCCTCTGTCCCCCACATCAGTAAAACAGGGCACCCCCAGTACATACCCCCTCCCCTTATCTCTAGGGAGCAAGTCATCACTGCCCTCAAAAAGGCAAAAAATACAGCCTCCATGGGACCCGATAACATCCCAGGCTGCATCCTACATGAACTCAAGCAGGAACTTGCAGCACCATTAGGCACCCTATTCAACCAAAGCCCAAATACTGGCTTTGGCTCAGCTGAGTGGAGGACAGCCACTTTCATCCCTTTGCACAAATGTGGAGTGTCCACCGATCCAGGAAATTATAGACCCATCATCTTAACTAGCCTGATCTGCATGGCCATGGAGTGGATTATCATGGACCTCATTAACAAGGACATGGCAACCTCCAGACACTCAATCCCATGCAGTTTGGTTTCGTCAAGGGGAGGTCATGCTTGTTAAATTTGACTTCTTTTAGACAATAACCAAGGCCATGGATGAGGGGAAGACAGTGCACACAGCCTGCCTTGACCTGGCAAAAGCCTTCCATACTATTCCCCACTCTACTTGGGGCTCTACTTGAGTAACAAGCACATGCAACCTCAACCTGGTCTGTGCCATCAATAGGACTTGTTGGCGGGACAGATTTGTATCCCAGAGACTCCCCCCTTTCTGGAACAGACTCTGTCTCCATGCCAAGCAGAGTGCCACATTAACCCTTTTAAGTGCAACCTGGATAACTGGATGAGAAACAGAAAATACACCCCTGGGATTCCACTTGTGTCCCAGCTGGACAGTGACATAGAGTGCTGACTTGTTGGAACATGGGCTAAATTATTGGCTAGGCTTGTAAGGGCCTCAGGGCCAATAGCCTAATAATTTTCTATGATCCTATGATCCTATGATCTTTGAGGTATCAAAAGAATCCACTGTACATTTATTACAGGGGTTAGGTATCAAATTAGGCTAAAACAAAAGAGCAGAAAGCCTTATAAACAGATACATGTAGGTCTCAGACAAATTTATATTGTTTATCATTTGTTGACTGGGTTATTCTTTCTAGGCTACTGACCTCTTTTTAGGAGATACCGGAGGTGATATTTACACTATAAGGGCAAATTTAGCCAGGGTATTGGGGAACTGTCCCCCCAACTCTTTTCAGTAGGTACCATGACATTCTTTACATCCACCTGAACTACCACCAACTCAGGCAGATGGGGCCTCAGTTTAATGTCTTATTTGAAAGACAGCACACTCAAGAGTACAGCATCCCCTTAAGAAACACTACAGTGTCAGTATTCAGAATTAATCCAAACACCTCAAGTGGGAATATAACCCTCAGTCTTCTGATCTTCCGACACCAAAGGCAAGTGTGTTACCTGTTGTGCCTCTGACATAGCTACTGAATTAATCCTGAAATGCAGAAGACCATCTGTACAGCCATATTTGCAAACCTCCCATTAACAAGGTATCCTGGAAATATGCAAAGTTCCTCTAAAAAAAGTATTTCAGTTCACTGTCTCTGTAAGGCACACTAATAAACAAGTATTTTACAGTGAGTTCAGGCCAACAAGCCAGACTATGCTAGCTGTAAGCACTTTTCACCCTTGCTTAGGATCATCAGGATAAGTGGAGGCCCTAACTGTACTTTGATACATTCAGCTTATATAAAGCCTGGTGTACATTTACCACTAGTGTAAGTAGCAGGAAAGGTAAAAAAACACAAACAAAAAACGCAGTAGGTACATAGAAGATACAACCAGAGAGGCCCATGTTGTATGTAATGCATTTCTCCATACTTTACCTTTTCAAGAAGAGGAGTAGGGCTCAGATGATGGAGTCATAGCCATCACACTGTGACCAACATGGGGTTTCTAATTATGCTCCATCATGCCCACTCATATAGTAAGGTTAAGACAAATGCACTTTTCCACATATAACTGTTTTATGCTTCTGGATGGCTTTACTTTCTAGTTGCTTTCATTATATATAAAACAGCTCTAGAATGCAACAGCATTTGAGAATATCTTGAAAAATGCCACCTCCCCAAGGGAAGAAGAAAATGATTTGGATGATGTCCATGTGGATAACCTTCCACTGTGCCCTTCAAGATAACTGATCAAGACAATCTGGTGGTACATGTGGATATCCTATACTTGTGCAGTTTGATTAGAAATAAATAATGAATTCACTGCTCCATTGCTATGTTTTTTGGATGGCAATTCCCTTTTATTGAGAAAAAATATATTATCATTTAACTGAATGGTGCAGGGGCCCTTTTTCTTATGCCCCCTTTCCTCCCTGAAAGCTATGTATTTTTCCATTTGCCATTTTGCCTTATACAAGTAACATAATATCATCTGAATAACTTGTCATAGGAGATAAGTGGAATCAGAGGCAGGACCACTGTCCTTCTGCCTTTTATCTCAGAGGTCAAATATGAAATGGTAATATGAGATGTACAAGGATGTCTTTTTCTATCTTTCATAACCAGTCAGTTTGATGAAAACAATCATATAAAAAATTTTTAATGCTAATACAAGTGTTTTATTTTTTGTCTGCTACATATTATACAGTGTTTTTTGAGGTTTTTATCACTCATAATTGTTTGCATAAAATTCTGTGTGATGGCAGACAGAAAGCTGAAGACCTCATGCATTTATGAACATGGCCTGAGTGGTGTAAGGCAGAATTGTTTTGCTGTACCTCTTCTTCTCCATTCATGAAACATACTTTTTAATTATGTTTTTAACTTTCAGGATTCATGTTTTATACTTCATCCCCCTCAGTTCATGAAAGATACTCTTTAACTATATTTTTAGCTTTTGTCCTCATTCTATGGCCTAGCTGACCATAGGCAAAATCCCCCCACCATATCATCTCTAGCTACAGACCCCAACTGTGAACCATGAAATACACTCCGCATATCTGAAGTTACTTCTACAAAAACAAGTGGTGGAGTTTTTGTGTTAAGCAGAGATTTATCTATATGTTTACTTTAAATTTAAGCAGTGGCTTAGCTCCTATGGTCATAAACTATAGTTAAGGAAGTAAATTCTCTATCCATTTCAGGTATTATCCCCCCACGGCTCCCACTGAAAGGCTAGCAACACTAAAAAAACTACCAGCTGCTAGTCACTAGCAATGGAAAGCTACTACCCTGACCCTCTGTTTTAAAAGACTACACAAGGTTAACATCTACAAACCTAAGGATATTTCCTCTGTTCAAATCGCTGAACTGGGTCCATAGCACTGGAAATAACCCTCATGCATCTATAAATTATTACAATTGTACTAAACCTAGCTTAACATACAGTTGCCCACTATATTGCTTAGTATAAAATACAGGTTTGTTACTTACCCCAAAAATTTATTTTACACTGCCTGTATAACACTAAGTTAAATCTAACTTCATTCTTTGAGTTACCAACCTTGCAAGCACTGAACAGGTACCTTGAGATTGTTAATCCCTGCTCCACTTGCCCTTGCTTCACTCGGGCTTGATTTGCACCCCACCCTGCCCCAAATCCACCCTCCCCTGGTATGCCTATAAATTTATAGCTATTAAGCCACTCCCCCTCCTAATTAGCCAATCATCAAAAGCTGCACTCTAACAGCTCTGCCTACCACCAATAGCCAATTACCAAGTCTCTCAATATTCTGTTTCTAAAAACAACATCTAAATAATACTGCAACCAGTGACAATGCCAGCACGCAAAATACTCCTTATTCTTTCTTTAGTACCCCTGCTACTCCTCCCATATATCCTCACTATCTATGAGAATCAGTTCACCCTAGGTTTTCATTACCCTAAATTCCATACCTCCTCCTTACCAGTATTAAACAAAAATGAATACATCTCTACTCCCCTTTCATTCAACTCCACTGCCCCTAAATACTACCAACCAATTAGATCCCATCACGCCACCCCGAAAAACCAAACATTACCAAAAACTCTTACATAAAATACTACAAATCATAGTTAACCTATGCTACAACCTCACAAAGCATGGGGACATTCACCCCAGCCCTGGCCCAGCCTCCACTGCTGCACCTAGCTCCCACACTAATAATTCCACCAATATTACTCTGTCTAATAGGCCCCACAACTCATTCCTAACCTGTCATCTAAACATTAGAAGCTTAAATAATAAGGTTCACAACCTGCATGCCCTCTTGGCAGTCCATTCCCCAGACATATTTTGTATTACTGAAACCTGTCTAAAACCTGCAACTAAAGATAATGATTTAATACTTCCAGGGTATCAAATACTTAGACTAGACAGAGCTAATAGGAAAGGTTGTGGGTTGCTGTTCTCTACATATCTACCATAATAATCACTGCAAATACCCAACAACCACCCCAAAATAATAATGCTGAAACCCTGATTACCAAACTTCAAATTAACAAAAACAAATGTAGATATATTGTCTGTGTCTACATTTCCCCCATGTAAAAATGTTAGCACACTAGAAGACATCCTACAATGGTTATCTAGTAACTACCCCAAGAAATAATTCTTCTTGGAGACTTTAACATTGATTGGAGCTCCTGCTCCTCTGAATCTCCTACTACTCACATTAACCTATATGGGTTTCACATGTCATTTCCACTCCCACCAGGCTTAATAAATCTAATAACAAAGAAAGTACCCTAGACTGGATAATTATAAATGGCCATCTCCAGTCATACAAGTCTGGGACTCTACCCAATGACCTAAACGACCACTGCCTCACCTATATAATTAAGCTCAAAGGCTATAACCCCTAACTACCCACTTACAAAATAATAAGAACTAAAAAGAAAACTTTAATCTTACCAACTTCCAAAATGAGCTCAGAGCATGTAACTGGTCTTTCCTAAAACTACTTCTACTGGATGATGCAGTGGAATACTTCAATAACAAATTCCTTGCCATCCTCGACTCGCATGCCCCTACCCGCTCCATCAGAACCAAAACAAAATCAGCACCTTAGCTCTCAAAAGACACAATCTAAAATCATACTTAGAAATAAAGCATGGGCCACTTGGCATGTTACAAAAGACCCACAACACCAACTTAGATACAGACAATTAAGGAACAATACCAAAAAATCTATTATCCTTGACAAAAAAACTTTTATTACCATCTGCAACAGATAAACCATAACAAACCCCAAATGTTCTGTGCTGGTATAAATAAGCTACTTCACCCAGGACATACTTCTACTCCCTCCCCTTTGGCCTCTACCCATGATTCGCCAGTAGACACTGCAAATACCTCCAATAATTTCTTCACAGAAACTATCCAGTCCCTGGCCAACCAACTCACTCCCACCTCCTTTATCTTAGATAATAACACACCTAATACCCCCCTCTCCTTTAACTTTCAACCTGATCCCATCACTCTAGTCTGGAGTCTTATCAAGAAATTAAAGCCTACCACTGTCGCTGCTGACCTTCTCCCAGCAGAGTATCTACAAAAGGTTGCTGACTTCATAGACTACCCTATCTCAATATTGATAAATAGAACCCTATCTGAAGCCTCCATCCCCTCAATTTGGAAAGTATCCCATGTTATACCGCTACATAAAGGTAGTAGCTCCATAGAACTATTAAACTTCAGACACATAGCCATTCTATCGCCACTGACTAAAATAATGGAAAAATGTGTCCATAAACAACTCATGCACCACCTAATTTAAGGTAAACTGCTGGCCGACTCTCAGCATGACTTCAGGCCATACCACAGCACCACCTCAGCTCTTATCTCTTTCTCTAATGTCATTAACCATAACCGTAATAACAACCTACTTTCCTCTGCTCTCTTTCTTGATCTATCCAAGGTTTTTGATATGGTTAACCATCAGCTACTCATCCATACCCTGAAAGCCTTCTCCTTAGACTACCACTCTCTCCATTGGTTTCAATCCTAGCTATCTGGAGGTTAACAGGCAGTTCTATGGCGAGACAAACTATCAACCTGTCTACCCATCACCTTAGGAGTCCCACAGAGCTCAATACTAGGACCCCTTCTGTTCTCCATGTTTATTAATGACCTCCACACCATCATTCCTAAAGCATCATGTATTCAATATACAGATGACTCCATGTTGATCTGCTAAGCCACCTCACAAGCAGATCTGCAGTCTTTAACCCAGAGTACTTTCAATACTTTGAAAACTGGCTTACTAATTGCTGTCTGTTACTAAACCCTAAAAAAACAATGCTGCTCCTGTTCACGCCGACTCATAGGTCCAACCCTCCAACCATTACCATAATATCTAACAATGGGACCATTATCTCTCCTGAAGCCCAAACCAAACTCCTGGGAGTCATAGTAGACTATAACCTTACATTTGACGCACATGTCAATCAAACCATCAAAACCATAAACAAAAAACTTGGATCCCTCTACAAGCTCAAACCTTTCCTCACTCCTCTTGCTAGAACTGCTATTGCCCATTCTCATCTCCTATCTACCCTCCTTTATGCCTCCCCTCTACTCACAAACTTGTGCACAACTGAAATTAATAAATTATCCTGCTGTTATAACCACATCACTAGATTTGCCACTGGTTCAGCCTATAGGACTCACCACTGTCACAACCTAAATCTACTAGGGTGGCTTGAACTACCTTCCCTACTACAGATTAACCAACTCATAGTTGTTCATAAAGCACTGTACTACCCTGATAATACACCAGCAATGAAAAATATTGTCAGCCCATATAGTAATCACAGTAAACCCCATTCATCCAACAGACTATTGATCCAAACAGTCAAATCCAACAACACAGTTGGTGATGCCTTGTTTGCTAACTTGGTTGGCAAAACCTGGAACCAACTCCCTGCTCACCTTACTCTTGAACCTTCACTTATACTATTCAAAGAAAATCTGAAAAATATTTTAAATAACACTGGCTATGTCCTTGCCCTAATACTGACTAGCATCATCTCTGTGTCTCAGGAACTTTACCACAAGTGTATTATGCATTCTAAATTTCCTAATGTAGAAATTCATAATTATATCTTATGTCATGTTTTTGTCCTCCACTTGTATAGTGCTCATTTTCTGATTTAAAAAATTTGTATAAACATTGTGTGTCATGTATTCTATAACTGTCTGTTGTTTTGTATATATCAAATTGTTGTGTGGAGCTTTTCTCCCCAGGCCTCTGCTGAAAATGGACATGTATCCAGTAGGACTATCCCGATCAATAGAGTTGCCAGCTTTCTTTGTGGCTAAAACCGGATTAAGGTCACACCCCTCGCATCACCCATAACTCCACCCATTCCAACCCCTTCTCCCAACCATGCTCCACCCATTTTCTGACATTACGGTGACATCACTTGATGGGAACACCCTCTTTTTCTGTTCTGGATGCCTGCTTTCAGCCGATTTCTCCCCAGTTGCCATAAACACTGTTCAAAACTCTCAGTGTGCATACTGTCTTCTGCTTTACTTCTACAGTGATTACAGATATTTGGATTTAATTTAAAACATTTATTTCAAATTTTATAGCACAAACCACTGATACACATTTGCTAAACAAAGCAATACAGTCTCACAATGAAAACAGACTTAGCATTAAAACTACTCTGCCTTTAAATCTCACATTCACCGAAACAGCATTACACATTGTTTTCCCAAGTTTAGGATGATAACATTTTAAAATGTTCTAAGAATTGACACAGTATTAATGACAATCATATCTTACATCAATAACACAGACCTGAAAATGTATAGCATGGTCTGAAAATACATGCTTAGTATAAAACAATATATAATGACACAATTGGTCTTGCAGCTTTTGAAAAATGAACCTATGCCTTTTATAGAAAGCTACAGAGCATATGCTTAATGTGGACAACTAGAAGATGGTCAGAAAACTAGCATGGTCATCAGTTTACATACCTTTGCTATACCAATCTCAGTATGTCACAAATAAAAATTAACCACAGCTGACCCTCAATTATAGAGCATTATATCAAAAGACACGTTAGTAATATTAACATGTGAGATACTATGGCAACAGGTAAGTTTGCCCTATTTTATCATTCGAAAATATTTTAACCACATTCAACAGCTTTAAGCAACATAATTTTAAAGGAATTGCAATAAAACAACTTTGCCTTAAGTTAATTACATTTCATATTTGCTCCTGTAAATATATAAATACAACAGTAAGAGCAGTATAGAAATGAATGTGATAGGTTAGAGAATACAAGGAGAGGGCATCCATTATAAAAAGCAGTAAATAGAGAAGGATTAGAAAAGGGTAAAAGAATGAAAAGAAAAGGCTAGTAAAAAAGAAGGCCGCAGATAGCTGAATCACAAGCCTGTTAGTGTGTCAGAGTCTGAAGACATTAGGCAGGATAGTATGCTAAACATAATACACAATGGCTACTCAGAAACAGATGTAATTCAAAATTCAAATCAGAAACGATACAGTAGCTACATAATTCAAATGCAGTTCAGAATAAATTCTAATTGGGCAATAGTATCAAACAGATCAAATATCACTTGCAAAATGCATAGTGAATAAGCATTACTTTAAACATGATATAAACAGTTGCAACATTAGAGACTGGGCAGCAGTTTACCACATTAAAGTTCAACAAAAATGCAGTCAGATATATTCAGAAATAAAAAACGCTATATACAAAGGTAACAGAGCAAGCAGTTGGCTTATTATAGGGCTAATTAGATGAATCTGCCTTTACACCGGGACTCCCACAACTACTGTTATGCTTTTCTCAAAAAGAATACTCAATAGTAGTACACAACAACTAATATTGCACTTTCTTGTAGAATGACTCCGTTGCTCACCTTTTCATAGCAGCGGCAGCTTCACACACACACCCACCTCTTTGATTTTGTCCAACCATTCATCGTTGTTGTGGTGCGCTGCGAAGTCCAAACTCCAAATGTCTTCTGGAGACTGGAATTCAAATTCCACCATGCGGTCGGAAGATGAAGACGTCATGTAAACAATTTCAGCTTCTTCTTCGTCTGTGCATGCGACCAGATGCAAAGGGTGTTCTTAAAGTAGAACACCCTTAAAAAAAGTATTTTTTTAATTAAATGAAAAGATTTTATTTTTTCCAGACAAGAAAAGGCAGTCGCCATTTTCCGGACAGTGTCCCTTATTTTCGGACAGTCCGGAGTCAGGTAATGTCTCTAATTATAGCCAAAAAGCACACCAGGACCCAGGCAATAAGGAGGGGAGAGAGAGAGAGAGTAAAGATGGCATGGGAGAAATGCTTGAGACCGTGGCAGTGGCACAAAACCTGGACTTCACATGTCCAGTTTTGAATAAAGTTTGTAACTGGACAATTTGCCAGAAAACCAGACAGTCTGGTCAAAAACCGGACAGCTGGCAACCCTACCGATCAACAAATGTAAAATAAAAAAATAAATAAATACTTGAATCACCTACCATTCAGCCTAGCACACTAGTCATGGGTGATTTTAACTACTCCTCCATAAACTGGGAAACATATAAAACCATTAACATGCAGCCTCATAGATTCCTGAACTTTGTCAATGCAAATGCTCTGGAACAGATGGTCTGCACTCTTACAGATGGCTCAAATATCCTTGACATCATACTCACAAATTTGTGGAAGCATTGCACCGCCCCAGCATAATGTCCTCATTGCTAAGATTTGATCAAAAATGGGTCTCCTTTGAACTAAATGTAACAGTAGTACTCCCATCAAACCCTAAAACCTTAAAGAATTTTTCCAAGGCAAATTACCTCCTATTAAGTAATAGTGTAGGTAATTTTAAAGCTCCCCCTAACCCCAAAAACATAGATGCCTATGCAGAAGTATACATGAATACCCTGCACAACCACTTAAACAACTACATGGAAATGGCAGTACCTGATTGAACTAAACCCAGGTCTAGCTGGAAAAATAAGCCATCCTGGTGGACCCCTGGTATAAATGGACTATAAAACAGAAGAAAAAAATTCCTGACAAAAAGTAAGTGGGAGAGTGCACAACCGAGAAAAAAATCCCTCATTAGTCTCAACAGGCAAAGCAAAGACTTAGTCAAGTCTTCAGAAGCTAAATATGATACTAAAATAGCCTCCAAGTAAAGGATAACCACAAAACATTTTAGTTATGTCCAAAATCTTAATGGTAACACTCAACAATATGCTGAGTTGGCTGTAGATGGCACTACTTATACCCAGCCAGAAGAAATAGGAAACCTGCTAACTGATCAGTTCAGCTCAAATTTCACTCCCTCATCACCTCCATTCACTCCCCATAAAATATTCCTTACCACTCCTTTGCCAGTTATCACAATAGAACAGGTCATCACTGCACTCTCTAAAGCTTGAAACACAATGACCGCATCAATGTGTCCTGACAGAATCCCAGGCTGCCTATTAAATAGCTTGAAACATGGCTTAGCAGACCCACTCTGATCTCTACTTAACCACAGTCTCCAGACAGGCTTTGTCCCAGTAGAATGGAGGACAGCAGCTGTCATTCCTCTGCACAAGTAGGGACTATTAATTGACCCAGGAAACGTCTGACCCATATGTCTGACTGGCCTCATATGCAAGGGTATGAAAAGGATAATCATGGTTTGCATAACAATGACATAGGATATCTCCCAACTCTAGACCCAACCCAGTTCACCTTCATCAAGGGCAGGTCCTGCATGCTTAGTCTTGTGAATTTCTTTGAGAAGGTCATCGAGGCCATGGATGAGGGTAAGGCAGTGAATACTGCCTACCTTGACCTGGCCAAGGCATTTGGCAGAATACCCCACTCAATTAATATTGATAAACTCACAAAATTGAACATAAACCTCTATGTCACCAGATGGCTAGCCAAGTGGCTCATGGATAGGACATATGTTGTTAGAGTGGGGGAATAGGCTAGTCACCAGTGGAGTACCACAGAGCTCAGTGCTGGATCCCCTTCTGTTTGAAATATACTTGTCAGGTGTCAAGGCAAATGTAGATGACCTTTGGCTGACCCAAGTTTGCTGATGACTGCAAGTTAGGGATAATCACTGACTCTCTCAACAATGTTGATATCCTACCGAAAGGTCTGACACCGACTAATGATTGGTGTTAGAGTCATGGCCTCAAAGTAAATGCAAAGAAGTGCATAATAATACCCTTTGGATATCAAATACCCCTGCAAATTACAACATTGATAGCACCCCCCACAAGAGTGGATCATATAGTGAGAGATCTGGGTACTCAGATAAATAGCAATCTGAACTTTGACCACCACGTGTCCATGCTGGTGAGGAAATCTTTCTGCATGGGTCAGCTTATAAGTAAGGACATGGTTTCCAGATCAGACCTATACTCGAGTAGAATGTACCTTTTGGCATGTACCTCGCCAGGCACCTGCAATAGTTGGGAGTGTCCTTAGAGGTTTTTCACAAACAAATACAGGGTTTCACCAACATGTCATATGTGGACTGATTAAAAGCTCTATCACTGTATTGTCTGACTTACAAGGCAGTCTCTGACCAGGCCCTGATGGAAACGTTGCATATTTGCAAAATGAACTGCATGAGGGTTACCTGATCCAAAGATCTAAACCTGATCTCTGACATGAATATATCATGCTATAGCGACAGCTATGTGTCCCAGAGATTGCCCCTCTCCTGGAATAAGATTCCTATTCATGTTTCACCGTCTTCAAGCGCCATCTGGACCAATGGATGGGAAATCTCAGATTCACTCCTGGAGTGGTGCCGATGTCCATTATGGACAAAGGCAGTCTGTAAAAATTGTCAAAACCCAGCTTTTAGATCCTTGTTATCTTACCCCGGGGATAGAAAATTGGGTAAAATTTGTGTAAAACTGGATAGGCTTGTAAGGGTTCTCAAGCTGTTAGCCTAGTAATCTCCTAAGAACTTATGAACCCATGAACCTTTGTGTGGTAGTCAAACTATATAATCTGAAAAGATAGGCTATAGAGCAGAAAATATTGTTTGACTTTCAAAGACTATATTGCATGCATTTGATGACACACATGAAACAGAATAATTATATATGGGAAAATCAATGAATAAATGTAAAAAAAAGGCTGAAAAATATGGTTAGTATGATTTGACTTTACCTATAAAGACATAAAAAGTAAAAAATATAACAAACACTGAAAATACCTTGCCAAAGAGGAAAGCTGTATGACTGATGATAAAATGAAAATAAGTCCCAATAAACTGAATAATGAATGCAATCAACAGATATGCAACAAAAAAATAACCACAATCATAAAATATAGAAACACATTTAATTACGAACAGTAAGCACTTTCACTGAATAGCTTCATCAGACCATGTACCAAACTGTTGCAAAGCATTTAAAAACACAAGGAAACCAATCAAACAGTTCCATAGAATGACATCACATCCTGATAAAAAAAACTACATTGTAGCAAAAACGCCTAGTGGGTGCACTTGGTAAGAACTTGAAATATTTCAAATTTCATAGAAATGACAGACTGCTGCAAGATTTAGATGCTGACATGCAACTAAAATAATAACTGATGCTGTTAGATTGGAAAAATAAGCACTCATTACAACAAACCCATAAGCTTCTGAAACACATGGACATATGAATGTTGCTCCTACAACACTCAGTATATTAACTGTTGAATACTGCTAGCTTCAATAGTCACTACCTTTCAGTATATAACGTGTATGCAATGTGAACCATTAGGAAACCTCATAGTGCATAAAAATAAAAATACATTCCACAGAATACAGTCAATGTCTTGATTGCAAACAGCTGCACCTGAGAGCAATAACAAGACATTAATATATAATATATAAATGGTCCACAATAGACATCATTAATAATACACAGTTTGTAGATGTTGCAACTACAACCCTTCCGTGATTAATACCAAAAAAATATAGACTAAACAGATTATTACAAGGTAGGGTCAAATCACTCTATAAATGAGAAAAACACCTGTTGTAAAAATGTACTGATTATAAAAATCCACTAATATAAGCAGTCACTAATATTCACTGCAACACTATAGCAAATGCAAAACATTTTGTGTGACGTATATAGTAAATCAAACAATTATACATCTACCTCATATTCTTCAGTAAGGTACATGATGCAATTAAAAACAGTGTGCCAATAACTATTAACTTACTTATGCCAAATTAATTATTCAAAAAGAAGTCAAATTGCTCTGAAACGCTATCGATGAAATAGCTGTATAAATAGCTACAAATGTATACATGTGTATACACACTGCAACATTGTGAAAAATAAGGCTTATCCTATTGGGTTATGCAATATGTATCGTAAATAAACACCATTAAAATCAAGTCCAAACTATTATACCTTCCGTACTGTACGTACTCATCAGTCATAGTATCTAATCATGGAAACTATAGTAATAAAATATTAATGTAAGGAGAGTGTTCCTAGACATCTAAAAGATGTATTAACTAACAAGTGGACATCAAAACAATAACACCACTAGTTACCATACAATGAGTACAAAGACTCATGCGTATACCTTAACTCTTTAGAAGGTAATCAACCTTCCTTCAACTAGTATGAATGGAAAAATACCTCTACACATAACAAACTCCAGGGTAAGTAAACATCTATAAACCATCAAAAGTAAAAATAAATTTAAAATTGATAAGAGTATAAGCAGAGAAACAACAAAAGGACATACTACCCATCATACTCGCCTAGAATCATTCATGTCCAAATATCAATCACATATGATATCATCACTATGTAAAACTCAAACCCCTAAACCCAAAGGGTAAATCATCATGACATATAACCTGGAATGTAATAATATTGCTCACATACTTAACGCCCAATCTTAGGTTCATAGGTTCATAGGTTGGTACTAGGCTATCAGCCCTAGGGCCTATACAAGCCTAGCCATAACAATTCCCTTGCTATTTCTTCCCACACTATTTACTTTCCTGGACTTCTGTCTAGCAGAGCGACTGACGTGATCCCTGGGGTGAATTTCCTTTCTCCCATCCAATCGTCAAGGTTCCTTTTGAAGAGGACCAAAGAGGCACTCTGCTTGACATGTATGGGCAATCTATTCCAGAGTCTGGGGAGTCTCTGGGTCAGGAACCTATCCCTCCAGCATGTTTTGTTTATTGTGATGACAAGGTTTAGATCCCTGGAGTGTGTGGCTCTGAGGGATTGGAATTTCTTTAAGTGTAGCATGTCCAACAGCTCTGGGTTTGACATGGCCTTGTATGTTAAGCAAAGATCACCTCTGAGTAGGCGATGCGACAGAGTATAGCTGGAGATTTTTAAGGCGGTCAGCATAGGGCATCTGCTTTAGGCCTGTGATTCTTTTAGTGAGGTATTTCTGCAGCCTTTCCAATTGTTGCAGATGTCTTGAGAGGTACATACCAAATGGGGCATTGTATTCTATAATGGGTCTAATGAGGGATGAGTACAGTGGGACAATGACCTCCTTTTTTCTGGATGAAAAGCCGTTAGTGATGAAGTGTGCCACATAGAAGGATTTCCTGACTGTTGTGGTGATGTGGTTATCGAAGGTGAGACCACTGTCCACCTGTGTCCCTAAGGCTCTTATCACACTTTCGGTGTTTAGTGTACTGCCACCTATATAGTAATTCATGGATATATGGTTTTTCCTAAAGGGGATAACTATACATTTCTTGGCATTGAGCTTGAGCCCATGGCTCTGGCACCGGGCATCTGTTTCTGTAAGCCCCTTTTGTAGAGTATCCACATCATTTGGGGATTCAATAATGGCTCCCAGTTTGCAGTCATCTGCAAACTTTGTTATCCAGTGTCCCTTGGTGTTGGCCTGTACTTCAGAGAAGTAGATGCCAAACAAGAGAGGTCCCAGGACTGAACCCTGAGGTACTCCACTTGTCACTTGTCTGGAGCTGGATTTGGAGTCGGCTACTTTTACAGTGTGGGTTCTATCAGTAAGCCAGTTAGCAACCCATCGGGTGACATAGGGATTAATGCCCAGCTTAGTAAGTTTATCTATGATTCCAGAGTGGGGGATTGTGTCAAAGGCTTTGGCAAGATCTAGATAGGCTGTGTGGACCACCTTACCCTTGTCCATGGCTCTGGAGACTGATTCAAAGAAGTCAATCAGGTTCAGGAGACAAGATCGGCCCTTCACGAACCCAAACTGGGTGGGGTCCAGTGTTTGAAGGTTGCCAATGTCTTTGTTTATAAGTTCCATGATAATACGCTCCATGGCCTTGCAGATAAGGCTTGTCAGACTGATGGGGCGGTAGTTTCCCGGATCCAAGGTGGATCCCCCCTTGTGGAGTGGGATAACTGTAGTTCTGCGCCACTCAGTGGGCATGAAACCTGAGGTGAGGCTATGATTAAACATGACACTTAGGTGAGGTGCCAGTTCATATTGCAGTTCATGTAGTACACAGCCCAGGATGTCATCTGGTCCCATGGATGCTGTATTCTTAGCTTTGGAAAGTGCGTTTTTTACCTGTGTGGCCGTTATTACCGGAATTTGGCAATCTTCCAGTATTGAGATGGGCCATTTAGGGGGTGAGAAGGGGGTGAAGTTGGCACTGAATCGATCTGCCAGGATATTGGCAATATCCTTGGGATCAGTATATTTAATGCCATTCTGTTTTATCTCAGAGCAGATCTGAGCATTGCCATTTAGATTCTTGACATAGTTATAGAATGCCTTGTGGTTGTCTTTGGAATCTTTGGCAATTTTATTTTCGTAACTAGCTTTGGGGGATTTTATGAGGGATCTCAGTTTTTTACTGAGGCTGGTAAGGAAGTTTTTTGCATCCTGGGATTTTCCTTTTTTCTGCAACAGTTTCTTCCTTTTGTTGTAAAGTTTGTTTATGGCAGGGGACCACCAGATTGGCTTCTTTTTTTTTGGATGAGAGCATCTTGGTTCTATTTGGGATGGCACGATTTATGCATGAGTGGATATGCTCATTCAGTGACTTAGTGTAGGATTCAGCAGTTGAACTTTCAGCTCCCGTCTGCATGGGTGTCATGAAGTTTGTCACTTCTGACTTGAGTAGCATGAAGTTGGCTTTGGAGAAGTTTTTTATGGAGGTTTCCTTACTGAGGGGTGCAGGTGGGATGTGGATGTTAAGGGTGATTAGCTTATGGTTAGACCTGACTAATGAGGGGGTGACCATAGGTGTGGAGCATCGATCTCCCATGTTGGTAATGACCAGGTCTAGGATATTGGAGCCCCTGGTGAGACTATGGATTAGTTGATCCAGGGCATTGGAATTTATGAATTCCAAGAACTGTTGGGCAAAGGTGTTGGTACATGAGCAGTTTTCCGATTTAATGGCAGGGTAGTTAAAATCACACAGTATTAGGGTGTTTGGTTCTATCTTAATATTTTCCAGTATGTTTAGAAAGGTGTAGTGAGAATCTTGGGGTATGGTGGGGGATCTGTAGCGAGCTACAATTTGGATTGCAGTCTTACCTAGTGTTAGTTGCACCTGGAGAATTTCAGGCGCATTGTGTTGGGCAACTAGCCTGGTGGTGTGAATATCCTTGGTGAATATTGACACTCCTCCACCTTTAGTGTTTTGGTCCTGCTTTGATGGCCGAAAAGTGTGGTAAGAGTTGTAGCCTGGTATTGCAGGGGTGCTCTCTGGAGCCTTGAACCAGGTCTCAGTTACTGCACAGATATTGATGTTCTCCACTTTTAGGAGTGCCTCGAGAGAGTGCATTTTGAGGTTTAGACTTCTAAAAAAAAATTTAAGCTTGTTTCCTGCCTTTCCTGTTAAGTGGTATAGACTATTTGTAGGCTTCTGAGCCCCCAAGCCCTTCTGTGTTGGAGGGAAGCCTTCTAGCTTAGTTTTTTTTCCTTATAACTAGCCAGTTTTCTAGTTTCAGCACTCTAATCTGTTTCTTTGATCTCAGCACTTGTTCAGAAAAAAAAAAAAAAAATTTCATCTGCTTTTATTGTACTTGTGTTTCTACCTACTTTTTTACTTTTGCATCATCTTAAAAGTACTCAATTGTATTTATTACTTTTTGGTGTAACTCATTAAACACTTGGGCTTCGGACCAGTTGTTTTGCACTGAGAGGGTTTGTGGTCTACACTGTAGTGGCAGAACAGGTAGCTTACATCCTTCTAGGTTGGGAACTGCTGATTGAGGGCTCAGTGTCTGTTATTCTAAAAGTGTATTAATTCTGGTTTAAGCACTTGGGCTTTCAGGCCAGTTATTTTACATTAAGAGGGTTCGTGGTCTGCACTCTTGTGGGAGGAGAGGCTGGACTCTGCCCTTCTGAGCTGGGAATTTCTGGTTGAAGGCTTATAGTGCATGCATATCTGAACTGCTTCTTACTGTAGTTGGTGCGCCTTGTTTGCTGTGGCATAGACTGGATTCGGGCCTGCTGGATCTAGCTTTGTTTGTGTAACTTGAGCACTAATCCAGACATTCTCTAAAGTATTCAATTGTATTTATTAATGCTTGGTAGTAACTTGATTAAAGTGTAGCTATCATTCTAAGTCTTTTGGATTAAGCACTTGGGCTTCAGACCAGTTGTTTTACATTAGGAAGGTTTGTGGCATGCACTGTGGTGGCAGGATAGGTAGCTTTCATCCTTCTAAGTTGGGAACTGCTGATTGAGAGCCCAGTGTCTGTTATTCTTAAAGTGTATTAGTTCTGGTTTAAGCACTTGGGCTTCAGGCCAGTTATTTAACATTAAGAAGGTTTGTGGTCTGCACTCTTGTGGGAGAAGAGGCTGAATAGTGCCTGAATATTTGAACTGTATCTTACTGAAATTGGTACACCTTGTTTGCTGTAGCATAAACTAGATCCAGGCCTGCTGAATCTAGCTTTGTTTATATGCTTGTTGTTTGTTTGCTTGTTATTTGCTTCTGTGGATCACTAGTGATATCTGCATTGCTTACTGTACTTATTTCCTTGTTTCATTTGAAAGAAAGTTACTGTTTGTCATTTTTGCATTTAAGTTACCTGTAACACATTGCACTTAAGTTACCTGGCACTTGCTCACTAAAGCAATTATATAAGTCAGCACTAAAAATTAAAAGCACTACACCCTCACTCCCCACTGGCCCTGGTTTTCAATTATTAAGGAATTCCCAATATTATTCTAGCATGTCCAAAGGTCAGTTGTCAATTTCCTCTCCGGTCCAGCTGGTGAATCTGGGAATCTTGAGGCAATGTTACAACTGCCTCAACAAATTCCAACACATGAGAGAATGCAACCAACCATGCAAACTGAGGCTAAGCTCTCTCAACTCAGTACTGGCATAACCAGTCAGGAGGAGAAGGAAACCACACTCACTACAATTCCAGTCTCACATAGACCTACCACGACAGCAAACCAAACACATAATCACACAAAACATACTTTGAGGCTCTCTATAAAGAGATCTAAAAAGCAGCAGAGACCCAAAGAAGACACAACCAAGCGCTACTCACAAAAAAAAAAAACACGCTCAACACATATCTCACAAAGCCAGTGTGCCAAACAGTCACAGCCCTTAAGACTAAACAACACACCTGATACACTTGTAATAGGTGACTCTATGCGTCAGGCACATTGGCGTCCCACTCACCAGGCTGAACAAGACATAACACAAGCACTCAGGTCACTCCAGGGCAAGTACAAATATGACTCGGTCATTGTCCATGCTGGTGTGAATGACCTGAGGACTACATGAAAAGAGACATAAAGGAGCTCTCTGAGCATGTAGCCCAGGCCAGTATGACCCTGACCTTTTGAGTAGCATCTTACCTCACCAAGAATGATGCCACAATATGAAGACAGGATGATCAACTTCAACAATTGGCTTAAGTACTGGTGTCCTTCAAAGGGGATCCACTGCCTGTCAGCTTGGGATGATATGACCTGTCACCCCTAGGGCTGATATTGGCAAAAGGCTCTTGCTTACCCCCATAGTGCCTTTTGACAAACCCACCTCCATAGGTATCACAAGGGATAAGAAACTAGAAGTCTAAACCTCAAGATAGCACTACCAGGTTATACAGGTTGGTGGCAAAAACACGAAGCATCAGAGACTATCCATGTGCAACTAACAGTGGGTAAAACTGCCTTCCAGTTTATAGCCTGCTACAGACCACCCTCCCAAACCCTTTCTGAGAACACTGGAAAATATGAAGGTCTCTCCAAACACCATTATATTGGGCGACTTCAACTACCCAAACATAGACTGGGAACATTACTCACTCCAACACCCTAGCCCAAAGGTTCCTAGAATTTATAAACTCAAATGCTATGGAACAACTTGTTACCACTCCCACAAGAGGGGAAAACATACTGGACCTGATCATCACCAACATGGGGACTCTATTATCCAGACCAGAAGTGTATCCCTCACTGGTAAGATCAGACCATAAACTAATCTCACTGGATATTCACATCCGTGCCCAGAAAACCACAGTGAAAAACTTCTCTAAAGCAAATTTCACACTCCTCAAAACTGAGGTGAAATATTCTATGAACACCTTCAGGAATGCATGGATCATGCAATCCCAAATAAAACCAAGACCCAATCCTCCAAAGGCAAGCGTCCCTGTCTGGTGGACCCCAGCCATAAACAAACTATACAATAGAAGGAGGAAGCTACTAAATGATAGAGCAAAATCCCAAAAGGCATCACTGATCAGTATTAGCAAAAACTACGGGCACACATAAAATTGTCTAAGGCCAGCTTCGAGAGAAAAATTGCACAGGACACTAAGGATAATCACAAGGCTTTCTTTAGTTATGTTAGGAACCTGGGTGGTAATTCCCAGATATGCTCAGAATTAGTCCAAAATGACAAAAAACCCACAGACATTGCCAACATCCTAGCTGACAGGTTCATCCCAGCAGAGTGCTGCCCCTGACATCTCAAATGCTCAGGTAAGAGCCACAGCATCAATGGGACCAGATGGTGTCCCGGCTGAGTCCTACATGAACTCCAAGAAGAGCTAAACCCAAACATAAAACTACTGTTCAATCTCAGCCTTACTACAGGATATGTGCCCAAAGAGTGGCGACAGCAACAGTGGTCCCTCTCCATAAAGGTGGTGCCTCAATGGATCCTGGAAACTATCGCCCCATAAGCCTGACTAGCTTGGTCTGCAAAGCTATGGAAAGGATCATCATGGACTTCATAAATAAAGATATTGGGGACCTACAAACACTGGATCCTACCAGATCCTGCCTCTTAAACCTGGTTGATTTCTTTGAAACAGTCACCAAGGCCATTGACAAGGGAAGGTGGTCGGCATTATAGATAAGCTCACCAGCTTAAATATAAACCCCTATGTTACTAGATGGATTGCAAACTGGCTCAAGGACAGAACCCACATGGTTAGAATTGCTGGAGCCATGTCAGACTCAAACCAAAGCATCCTCCAAAAGGGCCTCATAGAAACAGACAACTGGTGCCAGAGCCATGGCCTCAAGCTAAATGCCAAAAGTGTATAGTCATCCCTTTGGCAAAACAAAATGCCCACAAATTACCACATAGGTGGTAATCCAAATCTCTCATTTGACAACCACGTGGCCAAAGTGGTTAGAAAAACATTTTATATAGCCCACCTAATCATGAAGGGATTCACATCTAGATCAGGGAGGTCATCGTGCCTCTTACTCATCCCTCATCAAGCCCATAATTGAGTACAATGCACCTTTTGGGATGTACCTTACCAGACACCTGCAGCAACTGGAAAGACCCCAAAAGTACCTCACCAAGAGGATCAAAGGGCTCAAACAGATGCCATATGCTGCCTGGTTAAAGAAACTCCAGCTCTACTCAGTGGCATACCGCCTGTCAGAGGCTTAACTGTGCCTGAAATTAATGGACATGCTGCACCTCAGAAAATCCAAATCCCATCAGAACCTCAGCACAGAAATAAATAGGACATGCTGGAGGGACAGATTCATAACCCAGAGGCTCCCTTCACTCTGGAATAAAATCCCAGTCCAGGTTAGGCAGAGTCCCTCATTGACTCTCTTCAAGAGGAATCTTGATGAGTGGATGGGAGATGGTATCACTTCTGTGTCACTGTTAGACAGAGGCACAGTAGACTAACCTCGAAAAAGGGCATAGCAAAATAAATTTGAAATGGATGGCGAAAGCCAAACACATTCTGGCTAAGCTTATAAATGCCCTAGGGCAGATAGCCTAGTATGAACCTATGAACCTATGAACCTATGAACATTGAGTAGCATTACCTTCAGATTTTGCCAAAGTTCACCATTGGAGAGTTGTCGAACATACAAAAGGGGGTAAAAAAACATATAGCTGTGATAAATTGCTAATATGAATATTAACTGACATTCACTTCAACTCTACCACAATAGTGAAGAGTTCAGTGACACGTGTCATTAGTCAATCAAGTTCAAACTACAGTCATATCCATGCCTCCTGTTCTATAGTAAGATGCACAATACAGTTAGAAACTGATGTGCCTTAATAATTATTTATATACATACCTATGTTGAATAATAAATGACACACCCTCAACTTCCATGATTTCACTGGCCTTAACTGTTTCACATAAACTCCTATCAAAACTCCTCTTTGAGTTAAATTTTATTTGACCAAAAGAAACGGCTCTGTGAACATTTCTGGAAAAAAACACACAACTAATTATCATCAGCCACTCCCTCAGACAGCTGTTCAGAGATTCAAAGATGAGTACTAGGCTAACAACCATAAGGGCCTTTTTAACTTAACCATGTATCCCAAATCTCTGACAAGTTCTGGTACCCTTGATAAGTGTAAGCAGGGGACTGGGAGATGAATCATTTACAAACTGCCTTTGTCCATTAGAGACACAGGTGGCAAACCAGGGATGAATTTCCTGTCCCCCATCCAATTGTCCAAGTTACACTTGAATTGGGTTAGGGAAGAACTCTGCCTCACATGGATGGGGAGCCTGTTCCAGAGAAGGGAGAATCTTAGGGATACTTACCCGTCTCTCCAGCAGGTTCTATTTATATAACAGGCAAGGTTTAAGTCTTTAAAATGGGTAATTATGGTGCTGTTTGTTTTGTGGATATGCAAGAGGTTAGTCAGGGTGGGGTCTGATAATGCCTTGTATGCCAGGGATAGATCTCCTCTTAACAATCTGTAGGAAACAGAATACAGGGATAGGCCCTTGATGTGGTTTGCATAGAACATGTTACTTATGCCCTGTATTCTTTTAGTGAAGAACCTCTCTGGTCATTCCAGTTGATGGATGTGCCTGGTTAGGTACATACCAAAGTGACATTGTACTCAGTGACTGGTCTGATGAATGCCAAATACAGTGGAAAAATGACTTCCATGGACCTAGATGCCATACTTTTGTTTATAGGCTGCACAATGTAGAATGATTTCCTCACTACCTTTGACATATGATAGTCAAAAGCTAGATTGCTGTCTAAGTGTGTCCCCAAGTCCCTGACTACTGGGCCAACTCTTAGGGATGTGTTATCCATATTATAGTTACCAGGTGTGGATCAATTCCTGAAAGATACTGTTATGCATTTCTTGACATTTAGTTTTAGTCTATGGCTCTGACACAAGTTATTTGTCTATTTTAGCCACTCCTGGAGAACATTTGTGCTGGTGGGGGTATTCTGTGACTGTTATGAATTTGCAATCATCTGCAAATTTAGTCAGCTTGAATCCCTTGATATTGGCCTTGACTTCAGAGCTGTAAATGCCAAAAATCAGTGGTCTGTAAGGGACTCTGCTTGTGACTGGCCCCTTTGTAGAGGTGAACTCCCCAATTCTAACTTCCTGGGTCCTGTCTGTGAGCCGGCTGCCTATCCATCAGATGACATAAGGATGTATACCTAATGTCTTGAGTTTGTCAACAATGCCTGAGTGGGGTATTGTGTCAAATGCCTTGGCCAGGACAAGACAGATAGTGTGAACCATTTTGCCCTTATCCATTGCTTTGGAGAACTTCTTAAAAAGTCCACCAAGCTGAGTAGGCATGACCTGCCCTTGTTGAAACCAAACTGGGTTAGCTCAGTGTGTGGAGGTTTCCTATGTCATTATTGATCATTTCCATGATAATTCTTTCCACGGCTTTGCATATTAGACTAGTGAGATTTATGGGTCTGTAGTTTCCACAGTCTGTAGATGGCCCACTTTGTGCATAAGAATGCCTGCTGCTGTTCTCCATAGATGAGGCATGAAACCTGTTTGGATGCTACAGTTAAATATAGCAATTCCAGAGGGCCTGACAGGTTATGTTTCATGCTGTTTAGAGACATCCTGGGATATTGTCTGGACCCATTGACGCAGTTTTCTTGTCCTTAAAGAGAGCATTAAGGACCCGTTCCATACTGATAGTATTTGGATGGTATTTCTAGAGGGGAGGTTAAGGGGAGAGAAGGGTAAAGTTAGAGCTGAAGTTGTCTGCCAGTAGGTTTCCTATATTTTCTGGATCCATATAGTTCTGTACACAATTGTGTATTGTCTTTGAGGCTGTCGATATAGCTTAAAAATGGCTTATGATTGTCCTTTGTCTAGGAGGCCAAATTTACCTCAAATTTGGCTTTTGTAGACTTTTTTCTTTTGAGTTGTTTCTTTAGTTTGACAAGAGTGCTTTTATCCTATTAGGTGCTACTCTTCCTAATTTTTGCCATGATTTTCTTCCTTCTGTTATACAGCCTATTGATGTTATGATTCCATCAGGGTGGATTGTTTTTTGGGTAAGTTCTGTACTTCCTCCTGGTGGATACAGCTGCCTCTGTGCAGTTAACATGCTTGTGTAGGGTTTGTATGAACAGTTCTGCTTAGGCAGCAGTGTTCTCAGGGCTTGAAATTTTGCCAAGTTATCACTTATTAGTAGGAAGTTAGCCTTGGAGTAGTTCCTGAACATTCCAGAGTTAGCTGGGGTTCCAGGTTTTATTTTTACTTCAAAGGACAACATTTTATGGTCTGCTTTACCCGAGAAGACATTACACTAGAGGGTGTGCAGCACTCTCCCATATTAGTGAGGACCAGATCCAGTATATTTGCACCTCTGCATGGCACAATGACAATCTGGTCCAGGGAGTTTGTGTTTATAAGATCCAGGAATCTCAGTGCAAGCACATTTGGTGTTGTATATGATTACCAGTTAATAGTGAGCAATTAAAGTTGCCTATGAATATGGAATTGGGTTGGATGGTAAGTGTTTCCAATAAATTTATTATTGCTGTATTAGCATGCAGCTTTACCTGTGATACTGATTTCTGTGCTAAGGCCTCTGCAAGAGGAAAATCAAAGAGGGAGACCGCTCTAAAAATCAAAAAGGCTTTCTGTGGTACAGAAACCTTCCAAAATAATTCTTCCATGACTTCAGTGTTTCTTTGTGCTGACAAATATTTAGAAATATACAGATGTATTTTAACATACTCCCTTTCTGTAAGTGCATTTGGATATGTTACTGTATATTGAAAACTCATACTAAGTACAAAACTGGCACATTTCCACATTGGTGCAATAAGAATAATTATACAATGACCCCCCATTAATATTCAAAAAACGTGCACACTGATTGGTCAGCATGCACGTTGTAAATCAGAGTTATAGTAATGGAAAAAGGTCCGGTCGCCTGGACTTTTTCCATTACTATAACTCTTTTTTACAGCAATGGAGAATGCAAGATCTCCATTGCTTCACATTGTCTCGCTATGTTAAATGAGTTTAACATAGCGAGACAGTTTGTAAAACGCAACTGAGATCTTGCTTTTCCCATTGCTTTTTACAAACTGTTTTGTTATGTTAAATGGGTTTAACATAGTGAAACAGCTTGTAAAAAGCAACGGCTCCGTTGCTTTTTTTAAAGCTGTCTCGCTATGTAAAACCCGTTTAACATAGCGAAACAGCGTGTAAAAAGCAACAAAGCTCTTGCTTTCTCCGTTGCTTTTGCCCACAGCTCTGATGTACTGCATAGGCATACGCATGCGCAGTACATCAGAACTGCCGTAGAATACCAGACTGCTGCGGAAGGGTAGCAAGGAGGCATTATACAATGCCATTATTTAAGAAAATTAATTATTTTTTCTTAAATAATGTCATTGTATAATAGCAATTCGCCCTTGTGACCAAACCACGCCAACCATGGATAAATCCAGCATTACCCACACCCAGGCGTGGGTTATTGCTATAATAAATATTACTTTAATGGCTATTTATCTAGTGCCCAAGACATTTGAGTTATTCTGTGACCTCTCCAGCCACAAAGAAAAGATTAATAACATGTAAAGTGCTTATTTGCCATATACTTTTATGTATTAGAAAATGTATAAAAGAGCATACATCAAACTGTAATTACAGAAAAAGGTAATGTTCCATTTTAAAGCTCTCTAACAACATTATATTAAAAAAGCAAGCTTACTCCCTTTTTCAAAAATGATCCAGCATCATATAAAAGTTATGCAAGAATGGAGCCCCTGGTTTCAGTGGGATGAGACTAGATCATATTTATGAGTACCTACTTATTTCCATGAGAGAAGTCTTTGGCTACTTGGCTTGAAATTGTTTGTGAAGCTCTAGGAGACGATGTGAGTATAGTGGTTGAAGTGCATGCCTGTTGCCCTACCGCTACCATGTGCATCAAGACTGAGAAAGACTAATAAATGTGTAGATCCTTACTAGGTGTTTGATCTGTGACGATCTTAAGAAGCCTATCCTTACTAATGTTTGTAAAGATACTTTTTACATTTTTTGCAACAATTGTGCTTTCTTTTTTGAATAAGTTATTGAAACCATCTCTCTTTCTTTTTTTGCAACTTTAGATCAATAAATATAAGGTTCTTAAAAAATGTTAGGCAAAAGATCCATTTTAGAACACTTTTTACTTGATGAATGTGTACTACATAGAAAATAGCATTTCGTATCTGGCCATATAACTAAAGCTTAGAAAATAACTATTCCTCATTAAACAGCAACCTTACAGAGGGTTGACAAGAGGATTGTTTTATATTTATTCAACAAAATAAGTATGTGTGCTTTTATTTTGAACTAATTGTACTTAAACTTGATTTGCTAAGTAATTAAATTAAATGATACATTGCAAAAGTAGCAATAAAAAAGTAGCAATGTCTCTCATGGAAGTCTAAGACTTGTTTTTGAAGGTATGTAATTGAGTTGGATAAGCAGGTGTATGTAATAAATGGACAAATTTATGCAAACCTCTTTTCTTGCCATTAGGAAGTACCAGGCTGGCTGCTAAGTTGCATTATAGTTATTTTCGAATTTTTCTGAAAATACATCTGTTCAGAATTGCAGAATGAAACGGGTTATACAGCAAGTATGTACATGTGTGTGTTTGCATATGTGTGCCTGTATGTTTATCTGTCTGAATGCCATTTCCTCACTAATTTCTTTAATTTCTTTGCACAACCAGCACAATGTAACCCTCCCCATATCTGAGTATACAACATCTGGTCAGGGCTGCAGAATGCAGTAGATCCCAAGTACGACCCCTGACCTGCAGTACTTGCTAATATATGAGTGACTGAAAACCTTTGACTGCCTTGCAGCATTCTCACTGATGAAGTTAAGACTACAGTCACGACAAAGCAATGAATACTTTCAAATGTTTCTTTCCCTCCCTTACCTGTTCTAACGGTGTTTTCATCGACATCTGGACTGGCCTTTAGGTGGCTGAAACTAGGAATAACTTTGGGTATCAGATATTGTGGACTTTAAGATGGCCATAATTGATTGGGGCACCTGTCATGGATTTGTTTTTGTTGTATGTCCCCATAAATGTTTTATACTGCATGTTACAGGCTGAGTTACTTTCACAATCATTTGTTCTGTCCTAGAGATAGAATAATTTTTGATTGTGAAGGCTTGCCTGTGTCAGTTTGCTTTGTTTTCACCTTTTATTTGTAGGAAGGGTTACTTTTACATTGAAGTGGTACATCAGTGGCCTGTTTGGAAAACAGGCATCTTATTTTGTCTATAGTCATTTTGCTAAATATTAGACATTTTTGTCTGTCCTTCTGTTGCAGATCTCAGGACAAAAAATATAATTACCTGTAAGGACAGCTTGCCAGAGTACTTAGAAACAATGTGCACATTTGTTATATTACATGCAAATTTTCCTTGCAATGCCAGAATTCCTTCTAATGAATTGTGCTACTGCCAGGACTGTCATCATGGACTGCACATGCTTATGAATACAGGGAAAGAGTTTATCTTACGCCTGGATGCTTGTGTCCATATTCACTTTTGTATCTTATTTTGTGCCTGGATTCTTGTGTCCATATTCACTTTTGTATCTTATTTTGTGCCTGGATGCTTGTGTCCATATACACTTTTGTATCTTATTTTGTGCCTGGATTCTTGTGTCCATATTCACTTTTGTATCTTATTTTGTGCCTGGATTCTTGTGTCCATATTCACTTTTGTATCTAATTTTGTGCTTGGATTCTTGTGTCCATATTCACTTTTGTATCTTATTTTGTGCCTGGATTCTTGTGTCCATATTCACTTTTGTATCTTATTTTGTGCCTGGAGTCTTGTGTCCATATTCACTTTTGTATCTAATTTTGTGCTTGGATTCTTGTGTCCATATTCACTTTTGTATCTAATTTTGTGCCTGGAGTCTTGTGTCCATATTCACTTTTGTATCTTATTTTGTGCCTGGAGTCTTGTGTCCATATTCACTTTTGTATCTTATTTTGTGCCTGGAGTCTTGTGTCCATATTCACTTTTGTATCTTATTTTGTGCCTGGATGCTTGTGTCCATATTCACTTTTGTATCTAATTTTGTGCTTGGATTCTTGTGTCCATATTCACTTTTGTATCTTATTTTGTGCCTGGAGTCTTGTGTCCATATTCACTTTTGTATCTTATTTTGTGCCTGGATTCTTGTGTCCATATTCACTTTTGTATCTTATTTTGTGCCTGGATGCTTGTGTCCATATTCACTTTTGTATCTTATTTTGTGCCTGGATGCTTGTGTCCATATTCACTTTTGTATCTTATTTTGTGCCTGGATGCTTGTGTCCATATTCACTTTTGTATCTTATTTTGTGCCTGGATTCTTGTGTCCATATTCACTTATGTACCTTATGTTTCTGTATATTAGATATAGACAGCTAACACATTTTATAAAAGGTCAGGTTTCTAATGTTCACAGTCTGAAGAACTCTATGGATGAAAAACATTCTAAGCATGAAAAGCAGTTAACCTTTCATGCCATAACACTGTAATTGTTTTAAGGTGCTTGGACTTAATGTTGAAACACCTTCATTTAAAATGGCAATGAGACATTTTACCATGTGCTGTATGGCATTTTGTATATTATTGCACTTACCGTGTAGAGTAGACCCATACAAACTTAAAGCTCCAGGCGTGTGAGGCTCTTAATGCAGGCCTGTGTATGTCTGTAGATGAACAACAGATCCTCTTTTCTTCTCCACTTCAAAGACGAACCTTAAAAATCCTTGTCAACACACTGAGCCTTTATCTGTCTTCATTGCTTGTTTTTGTTATGCCTTATGTAAAGAATGTAATTTTTCCCCTTTTTTCTACTTTTGTCTTCCTGACTAATCTGCATTGAAAGCCAAGCACTTCTTCAACAGCAGTGTTATCAGTATTTGTGGTCAAATATGTATTGTTTAAATGCATCGGTGGCACAATAAAGTAAGTCAGTCAAAGTAATTTTTAATCACTGAATGACAGACTATGAATAAAATACATATTAGTTGTATAAATCATAAGTGTATTGAATAAGCTAGTCTTTATGAAACTTTTAAAACTGGCAAGCATGGGGACTTCTTCATTCTTCCAGAAAGAGGCTGAAGAGGTAGGAAACTCAACAAACAAAAGGAGTGGGCACCATAGATATTCAAGTATGCTCTAACAACATCCAGTAACCCCCAGCAAGAGGAATGTTGGGTCCTGACAGGATTTTATAGGACCAGGAGCTCTTTCAGATATGCACAACCAAGATTATGTATGGTTAAAACTGCTAACACCAAGACTTTGAAGATGGTGAGAGACGTATCTCTCAACTTCTTAGAGCAAGAAATCTGGACAAAACCATAAATAATGTGGGAAAAGGCTCAAAAATAGGGATGGTTTTTAAATATTGCTCTTACAGACTTAGAAGGTTGGTAGAATAATATGTATTGCCTTAGCATGAGTTTTCTGAAGGGTATGAAGTCTGAAAATCAATGTCTATCAATATTTTCTGACTTCAATCCTCAACGATTTGCCAATAATTTGTCAGAAAACAAATATTTTATGAGGAGCAGCCTTAAAATATGAGTCAAAGATCTGAACATTTTGCAAAAATCTGGCAGTTGAGAGGTATGGTGAGAGATTAAATTGACAGAAACTTTAAATCTTGTAGAACTAGAATAACTTGATGGTAACAAATGTTGAATGTTTTATTAAACAGTATTATCCATTTATCATTTTGCCTTTAAAACAGTACAATCATAAAAAAAAAAAAAAAACTGAGGGGAAGTCTGGTTACCTTCTTGAATGATATGAATATCCAATACCGCAGTCAACTCGGGTTTAGAACGAGAAGGACCTGTCAGTAAACCCTGATTTAGTGTTATGGCTGGGTCACAAGTGAACTTGACAAGGCAGCACCAGTAGATGTGATCGACCCCACTTCGTCAAAAACTTTAACTCACCCCTAACATAGGAGACTGATAACAAAGTTGGAGAAATAGGGGGCAGGACCAAGACTGAGGAACTGGACTGATACGTTGTGAAAGGGTGAAACACAGAGATAAGAAGGATGACATTGTGAATAAGAAAAGAGACAACTAGAGTGTCACAAAGGTGAGACCTGTGTTCATTTCTCTTCAGTGTGTTTGATTCAGCCATATCTGAGGAGCAAATAATAGGGTTACCTAAATCACCGATGATACAAAAATAGATCCAGCAGTGGAGGATGGGAGGAAGAGCCTAAGAAAGGATTTGGAAAGGCGTAGCAAGTGAGAAGAACGTGGCCCTGGGGTTTAATGCAGATAAAATTCAACAGTATGATCTTGTTGTGAAATTTCAGCTGGGATAAGCGGATCTGATAACAACAGAACAGGAAAAGTTCCTGGGTTTCTTTGATTACACCAGACTGAATCACCAGGAGTACAGTGATACGGTAGAGAAACCAGCAGGTGGAATGTTGGGGTATATCCTCAGAGGTACAAACTCCAGAAGCAAAGACTTGGTACTTCCAATGTAATGCGCATTGGTCAGGCCACACCTTGAGTACCATGTGCAGTTCTAGAGGCTGTATAGGGAAAATGGCATCAGGCTGTTGAAAGAAATTCAGACAAAAGCTTTCACAAAAGTGCAACGGATGGAGGGGAAAGATATGCTCAGAAACCAACCAAGCTGGAACTCTTTTCATCAGAAACTAGAAAAGACAGTATGACATAATATTGGAGCAAACGTTCATGCCAGGGAGTTACAAAGGGGGTGATCCTGAGCATGTAAGGAGATGGGGGGCATAGACAGCAGATTTTATTAACTAGCTACTCTTTAGAACTTTGAAAATGCTTCCTCTAATAGATGATTTTGTACTTATGGAATAGGCTGTTTGAAAAGAGAATGGGATGGAGCGCGAGTCCACAGAGGTATTCTAGAGGACATATAGCAAATGGAAAATGGAAAGGGGAAGGCAGGACTGGAAAGGCGGTAGAATGTTAAATTTTATTTATTTAACATTTGTTAACTGGGAAAGTCTGACTTGGAATGAAGTCACTTTTCAGTGGAGACCTGGGGAGAAACACTCTGGATGCATGTCTTTGTAATGTGGGAGGAAACTGGAGCACCCTGAGAAAACGCACACAAATGCAGGGAGGACATGCAGACTCCAAACAGAAGGCACTCCAGCCAAGAACTGAACCAGAGAACCTCTTGCTGTAAGGCAACAATGCTACCACTGCACCATCCCCATTTAAAAGCCATACTGCATGGGTTTCATATCTCCTTTTGCTACCAGGCAAATGTAATGTAATACAATCTAATGTAGTGCATGAAATTTCTCTGGGGCCTGTGGTTTTCTTCCACCTCCCAAGGAGATGCAGTAGGTGGATTAGCATTCTCTAAATTACCTGTTAGGTGTGCATGTAGAGTGTGACAGAGTGGGGGTGTGTATTGTGCTATAGAAGGGTGCACTTATCCTGAATGGTTTGAATGCCTTGCACTCACTGGCTGCTGGGATAGACTCCAGCATTCTAGTGGACGTTTAAAAGATAAAACGTATTATTAAAAAGGGATGGTTGGATGATGCAGAACTAGTTCACCATTTAGTAAAATTCTATTTAGCAGTTTGTAATTTATACAAGTTTTCCTCCTCCAGTTGCTACAAGACTTATCTTTGTATCTTATATTAACTTCTTCATATTGTAAGTGTCATGAAATGATCATAGTGAATATATTGTTTTTTTTTTGTGCTGCACCGTCGCCCCCAACCAGGGAAGTCATCAACATTTTGCTTTGTTTTGTACAAGTTTATTAGGCTAACATGTATCTTGTAATGTTAATTAATTAGTTGTAAACAGAAAAAAGCATGACTTCACTGGTGCACACCTATTTAAAAGAATTTCCTGTGGTTACAGTAAAAATGTAATTTTCTTGGTTCTGTCATCATTAGTATAATAAACTGCATAATGGAATGGGTAGAACTAAGCAGAACAAGTTGTCCTCATTATCTGCAGAACTATTAAATTATTCAAATAATGGCTATCCCTTTCAAAATACATTGTGTTTTGTGATTATCATCACATTATGAATTCTGAGCTCATTAATTCAATGCTCCCTAATGATGAGATGTCAGTCTCTCCTAATGTTGTTTAATTGAATTCAGATTATCTATTGCTGGTCTTGTTGTAACACACATTAGAAGATAATTTTAATCACTTATTGTCATTAAATTGTTACAGCAAATTTCCTCCATATCCAGAAACTAGAATTTTTCTACCAGAAGTACAACTCAGTATTCTTTGATAAGGAGTTTGCATAGTTCTCTCTGGAGCAATCTAATCATTTATTTGCCTTGTAAAGAGACTGAAATTAATTTAATTTTAGTTAACAAAACTACTGATAAGATTATTAACAACTTGTAGTGTTTTTTTACTAGCAACTAGATGATAAGCATGTTCTAAAAATTATAGTAATTGTAGAAATTTTTAATCATAAGTTCATAGGTTCATAGGTTCATGGGTAGGTACTAAGCTATTGGCCCTAGGGCCTATATAAGCCTAGCCAAAAAGGTACCCTGGCTTTCAACACCCAAGAAAATTATTTTCCTGTGCCCCTGTTGAGCAGAGCCACAGAAGTGATCCCCAGGGTGAATTTCCTATTTCCCATCCAATCATCAAGATTTTTCTTGAAGAGTGCTAATGAGGAGCTTTGTTTGATATAGATAGGTAGTTTGCTTCAGAGTATGTGAAGTCTCTGGGACAGGAATCTATCCCTACAGCATGTTCTGTTTATTGTGTTGACAAGGTTTATGTCCCTAGAGCGTATAGCTCAGAGTGATTGGGATTTCTTTAAGCGGAGCATGTCCAACAGCTCTGGGTTTTAAATTGCTTTGTATGTTAGGCAGCGATTGCCTCTGAGTAGGCCATATGCGACGGAGTAAAGCTGGTGTTTTTTGAGACGATCTGCATAGGGCATCTGTTTGAGGCCAGTAATTATTTTTTTGGGAGGTCTTTCTGTGGCCTTTCCAGTTGTTGTAGATGTCTTGTGAAGTACATACCAAAAGGGACATTGTACTCTATAATGGGTCTAATGAGTGACGAGTAGAGGGGAACAATGACCTCTTTTTTCCTGGAAGAGAAACCTTTTGTGATGAGGTGTGCCATGCAGAAGGATTTCCTGACTACTGTGGCGATGTGATTATCAAAAGAGAGACTACTGTCTACCTGTGTCCCAAGGTGTCTTATCACACTTCCGGTGTTAAATAGACTACCGCCTATGTTGTAGTTCATGGGTACAGAGTTTTTACCAAAGGGGATGACAATGCACTCTGGCAATGAGCTTGAATTCATGGCTTTGACACCAGCATTTGTCTCAGTGAGGCCCTTTTGTAGGATGTCCACATTGTTAGAGTTTCGATTATGGCTCCTAGTTTACAGTCATCTGTGAACTTCATTAGCCAAAGACCTTCTTTGTTAGCCTGTATTTCAGAGAAGTAGATACCAAACAGGAGAGGACCCAGGTCTAAACCTTGTGTTGCTCCACTTGTCACTAGTCTGAAGTCGGATTTGGAGCCTGCTACTTTCACAGTGTGGGATCTGTCAGTGAGCCAGTTGACAACCCATCTTGTAACATAGGGATTTATACCTAGTTTAGTGAATTTATCTATAATTCCAGAGTTGGAGATGGTATTGAAAGCATTGGCGAGATTTAGATAGGCTGTGTGAACCACCTTACCCTCGTCTACAGCTTTGGTGACTGCTTCAAAGAAGTCTATCAGGTTTAGGAGACATGATCTGCCTTTTACAAAACCGAACTGGGTGGGGTCCAGAATTTGGAGATTACCAATGTCTTTGTTTATAAGTTCCATAATGATACATTCCATGGCCTTGCGGACCAGGCTCATCAGGCTAATGGGATGGTAATTCCCAGGGTCCGTGGTGGCTTCCCCTTTGTGGAATTGGATAACCATTGCTGTGCACCATTCAGTGGGCAGAAAGCCAGAGGTGAGGCTATGATTGAGCATGGTACTTAGGTGGGATGCCAGTTTGTTCTGTAGTTCATGTAGAACGCAGCCTGGGATGTTGTCAGGTCCCATGGATGCTGTGTTCTTGGCTTTAGAGAGTGTGTTTTTTACCTGTGCAGCCGTGATTACAGGAACTTTGCATTCTTCTGGTATAGAGATGGGCCCTTTAGGGGTGAGAAGGGGGTAAAGTTAGCATTGAACCTATCTGCCAAGATGTTGGCAATATCAGTTGGTTCTGTATATTTAGTGCCATTGTGCTATAACTCAGAGTAGATCTGAGTGTTGCCATTGAGATTCTTGACATAGCTATAGAATGCTTTGTGGTTGTTTTTAGAATCAGTGGCGATTTTGTTTTCATTACTAGCTTTGGAGGATTTTATGAGGGATTTCAACTTCTTACTGAGGCTGACCAGGATTGCAGTGGAGGTGCTGCGGTAGCGTTGTTGCCTCACAGTAAGATGTTGTCCTGTTCGATTCTCAGTTAAAGCGTCTTCTGTGTGGAGACATGCGTGAATGGGTGTACCTTCGTTGAAGGTTGTACGTCAGGGCTGGCAACTCGGCATGTAAAAATCTACTGCCAATCATTGGAGTTCCGCTGTGGTGACCCATAACTGGGAAAAGCTGAAAGACACAACAACAACAACAACAACACTGAGCTGAGATGACCTCCAATCACTCTTTTTTACTTTTTTTTTTTTCTTCTGTTGTTCTTTGTTTTGTGTTGTTGTTATGTGGGGACCACCCACCAGATTTTTTTTTTTTTAGAGGATAGCATCTTGGTTCTGTTAGAGAGCATATGCCATGCACTCGTGTAAGTGCTTATAAAGTGCATTTGTGTAGGATTCAGCAGTTGTACCTCTATTGTCCATCTGCATGGTTGTCAGAAGTTTGCCTCTTCTGTCTTAAGAAGCGTGAAGTTGGCTTTGGAGAAATTTTTTACTGTGGTTTCACTAATGGGGGGTGGGGGTGGGCTGTGGATATCTAGGGTGATTAGCTTGTGGTCAGATCTGACCAACAAGGAATTGAACTCTGGTGTGGAACATCAGTTGCCCATGTTGGTAATGACCAGGTCTAGGATATTGCTGCCCCTGGTGGGGGTGTGGATAAGTTGATCTAAGATGATGGAATTTATGAATTCCAGAAAGCGTTGAGCAAAAGAGTTGATACATGAGTAGTTTTCCCAGTTAATGGTGGGGTATTTGAAATTGCCTATTATTAGGGTGTTGGGTTGTACTCTAATATTTTCCAGTGTATCAAGAAATTAGGAGTGGGAATCCTGGGGCATGGTGGGGGATCAGTAGCAAGCTACAATTTGGATTGCGGTCTTGCCCAGAGTTAGTTGCACTTGGATGATTTGGATGCATTATACTGAGCTACTAACCTGGAGGTGTGGATATCCTTAATGAATATGATATCCTTAATGAATATGGACACGCCTCCACCTTTAGTTTTTCGGTACAGGTTAGGTGGCCAAAAGGCGTGGTATGACTTATAGCCTGGTAATGCAGGGGTGCTCTCTGGAGCCTTGAACCAGGTCTCTGTCACTGCACAGATGTCGATGTCCTCCATTTTAAGGAGTGCCTCGAGTAAATGCATTTTGAGGTTTGACTTCTAGCATTGAGTAGCATTACCCTCAGATTTTTCTTGCTTGTGCCTGTTACAGTGGTGAATTTGTTATTTGAACCTTGCCTAAAAAAGGCACTATAGGGGTGGCAAGAGCCTTAGCCAGTATCCGGAATCCCAAGGGCGACAGGTGCAGGTCATCCCTGGCAAAGTATCATTGTCTGTCGATCATGTCATCCCATACAGACAGATAATGGACAAGTTTATCATAATTTCCTTAGTAATACCACATTAATTGCATTGATATTACTAAAAATAAGAAAGCAAAGCACCATTTCTAAATCTGAGTATGTAGTCAGCAAAGTTCTAATTACAAGACAGGAATTATTCAGTGTGATTTAATAGTGATCTGGCATGATTTTAAGAGATTTACAAAGCACTCATATTTTTTGGTGAAGACACTACATGCCTTTTGTAGAACTAATAGCATATCAAGTACTCCTTGAAATAGTGATGAAACATGTTTACATTTTACAAAAATGCTTCATAAAGATTTGGGGAATATGTGCCATATGAAATACTTAAGAAGCCAAACAAATATATTTTCACCTTATTTTTGTGGATTTGCTGCATGTCATTTGGCAAACCTGATCCCACTCCCCAGATAAATCCATAAGCTAAGTAGGACTGAGGCAGCAAAATGCAGAGGATTTGGACTTCTGGTTGTACACAGCATAAACTATCAAAAACTTGCATAACATGCCAAGGGTGCAGTCATGTCCCTTAATCAAATATGCATTTGGCTTCCTTAGCTACCATCATGTATAATTGTAAGTAAGCCACAGATAAAGCAAAATATCCATCCTGTGAAGTCTCCGACTAGTAATAGTGTTTGCATCAGCTCTGTATGTCTGTTTAATTTTCTTTTTAATTAAATTTCTTTCTGAATGAAGGTGCAGCATTATCTTTGTTTCTAGTAGTGACTAATATCAACTAAAAGTTAATAGCCAACTAAATGAGAGATGGTGATCCAGTACTTTGTACAAACTAGTTCAGTCTCAATGTCAGACCTATTAGATGCTGCAACATTCACAGACACTAATATGCACTGACACGACCGCTGTTCTTCCCATGCAGTTTTAGTGATTGATATCCAAGAGTTAAAAGTAGGCGTTTCATTGGTTCATAGGTAAGTAATAAGGAAATAAGCCTGAAGATCATTACAAGATCAACTGGTAATCCATATTCAGAAGCTCATTCCAGCCTGAAGGAGGATAACACAAGATAGACCAAGGGAGAATATGCTTGTCCAATTATCTACATTTACTTTGAAGGAGACAAATTGCTACTCTGCCTGATATGTAGATTAAGTTTGTTGCAGAGGTGGGCAATATGTTGAGATATTAATTTATCACACTGACATATCTTATTTATCTGTTGATGAAAGTTTAATTTCTTTAACCTTGTATTTGAGGAACTGTTTGTTCTGTGAGGGAATAGGAGGTCAAAAAGTGAAGAAGCTTCCATGGCTTGAAAGACTAGACACAGAGCCCCGAGGTGGAGTCTTTAAGAAACTGAGTTTAGGCAGAGGGCTGCCAATCTGTTTTGATAACTAGGATTGTTTGAGGACACTGATTTTTTTTTTAGTTAGGGACCTCTGAGGTCATCCAAGCTGAGTGATATATTTAGGCAGACACAGGCATTATTATCCATAATGTGGTTGAAGAGATAGGAGTAAAGGAGAATTATGAGTTCTTTGGATCTAGATGAAATAGCTTTGGAAATGAGATGAGCTAGACAAAAGGCTTTTCTAACTACTGTGCAGACATGATCGTCAAGAGCTAAGTATTTATCAATATGATTGTCTCTATATCTGCCAACAGCGTCAGATTAGAGGAGTGTATCACCTATATGGTATAGGAAAATGTTTTGTTTACCAAAGTTAACTATTTTAGATTTGTTCACATTTAATTTGGTACCATTGTCCTTGTGTCCTTGCACCAATTGTTAACATGGTCTAACCCATGCTGAAGCAATCATATGCCAGTGGAAGATCGAATTTCCATCTTGCATCAAAGTACTGAAACATTATATAACAATTTAAAAGCTATAGGCTTGGCTTGGGAGTGCCTTCTGTGTGGAGCCTGCATGTCCTCCCCGTGGTTGGGTAGCATTCGAAAGACATGCGTGCATAAATGGGTGTTCCTTCATTGAAAGTTGGGCGTCGAGCTGGCACCTCGGCGTTTCATAAAAATCTACTGCCAATCATTAGCAGACCGGAGTTCTGCCGTGGTGACCCCTTACCGGCAAAAAGCCGAAAGACAAACAACAACAACTGCAGGGCAAAAGTGAAAGGTAGAAATGTTGGTATGGTATGCAGTAGAGTTGAATGGATGGTTAGAAGAGTCTGAAGGGCATAAACCGTTTAAGTGGGGTGTCATTGTTATCCTGAAACTCCAACTCTAGACCCATCTGCATGATAACATATCAAACAATGCACTCACTAGCCCATTTATTGAGGGTATTGACAGTTAGAAATTCAGTCTCAGTACTAGGGTAATAAATGTTCCACCATTTAATTTGAAATATGACCATCAAGCTCACCTTCTGATAATCCTGTAAACTCTAACACTCTTGATGTAAAGGATAACCACACAATCATTCCCCATTGGAGCAGGGGCTGTATCCTATAGGGTGGAGGTCCATTGGCCCTAAGGTAAAACATTTAGGAATAAGTGTTCCTCAGTCCTAGACTGGATATTTTTACTTAAATTTCAGAGGCAAAACTAAAAAAAAAACAGAAATGTACCTGATTCTCCTTGTATTTCTGTGCTGTCTTGGCATACTCTCATACCTCTGAACTGTCCAGATTTTACAGTAAAGAAAAAAAACAGAGATTCTTGTTTTCCTCTGTTACTTCTATTGAACAGCACTAATGTACCGTGCAAGTCTGGGAATTTAAGTCCTATATGCAAGTACAGTACATAAACAAACATGGAAAAATAGGAAACAAAGTGGAGGAACACTACAGCGCCATTATGCAAAGACAGCGGGCTGGATTTACGAAGGCTTGCACGGAGTGTAAGAACAGTGTAAGATGGCAGGAAGGCAATATGTCTGCCGAACGATTCAGCAATAACCGGCAGGGGCGTGCATGAGAGCTTCTAAAGCTACTCTTGCACGGACAATGTTATGGTATACAAATTACCTCATTTGCTGCTGAAAGCTATGCAAATGAGGTAAATTTGCGATCCAGGAACCACTAATCTGTCCGTGTAAGAGTAGTGTTATCTGCAGAAATGTACTCCGTTGGTAACGGAGTACCGTTCTGCAAATAGCTAAACGGAGCTATGACAGCTCCAAATAAAGGATGCATCTAGTTGAGTAAGCATGCTAATGGCCAACTATAAGGCGATTGGCATTTGCAAATGTTGTAAATCCATAAAATCCAATGTTATTTTTCCCTCAATAGCCGATGTTTAAGCAAAGTGCAGCACTGCGCAAACATGCTGTGCTTTAAATAAAAAGAAAAAAGGGAAAAATAGCCACAAATGTGCATTTACACTAAAAAGCTTGTTCTGCCATGCAGGTGAATGGCAGGCTGCAAACAACATGGCCACTGAGTAGTGGTTGCTAAGGGGGGGAAGCTCAGTGTGAGAGATGTAACCAAGCATTAGTAGGCAATCCTATGCAAATGAGGATAAGGATAGTGAATCCCAATTTTCCCCGGCATGTGAGCCATGTCCCTAGAGTGTAAGTGTAGGAGTAGGGTAGTAGTCGAGTAGAAGATAGGTGACATCATGAGGGGGTATGTCTGAAAGACTGTAAGGTGATTGGAGCACAGTGGGTTGTTTTTCTCTGAGTTGCTCAGGATTGCAAGAGGCGTGTTCACAGTGGTACTAGCTGAAAACAAGAAACCAAAGGCGTACGCCGTGGATATATCTGAAATTTCTTGCAAACGTGCTTATACCGTGTGTGCTTGTGTGCGCTTGTTTGCATGCCGCTACCCCTTGTGGAAACAGAAAGGGAAAAAGGAAGGAAAAGAAGTAGTAGGAAGTTAACCAAGGAGAACTAGCAGAGCTGCCAGGTGAAATATATCACAATCAGCCAATTACACAGGCAGTCAACTAGCCCAGCCCAGCAATTTAAACTCTGCAAACAGCAGTCTAACCTGTTTTTTCACAAGAACTCTGCAACACTGCAGTATAGAAAGAGTGAAAACTCAAAAAGCTTAAGGCTGACAAAATGTTAGGGGCTGCCATTGCTATTATAAACCAACATGTGCAAGGTGCTGAGGGTGGAGATGTTGTGAATGCTGCTGAGCAACCCACAGTGAGGAGATGGAGAAGAGTGTACAGACCCAGGGTAACCTACCAGGGGCTACATGAGCTGGAGATAGTGGAGCGCTATAGAATGGACAGAGACCTCCTGCAGCAAATTGTTGAGCTGTGCCAGCCACGCCTCACACACAGAACCAACAGAGGGGAACCCATCCCAGTGGATACCAAGGTATGTGTTGGCCTATGAATACTAGCTACAGGTACCTTCCAGAGACCAACTTGTGATATGATGGGGGTTTCACAGGCATCAGCATCCAGGGTACTGCACCAGTTCCTGGATGCCATGTCAGCACATGTCGGTGAGCATGTATATTTCCCCAATTCCAGTGAGGCATTGGCCAGCAATGTGCGTCTTTTCCACGAAATAGCGGAATACCCTGAGGTGGTGGGTGCAATAGACTGCACGCACATACACATCAAAGCACCACACAGTGAGCAGGGTAGTGTCTACATCAACCGCAAGGGCTTCCCCTCCATCAACTGCCAGGTCGTGTGCGATGCCCAGGGCATAATAATGAATGTGTGTGCTGGCTGCCCTGGAAGCTATCATGATCCCACATCTGGCATCTGACGCAGCTGTACCAGAGATTTTCCAATGGGGACATCCCTGACGGTCACTTAGTGGGGGATGCTGGATAAGCCATGGAGCTGTGGCTGATGACACCCATCAGAAATGCACACACACGCATACAAGAACTCCATAATGAGGCACACGCACAAACAAGAAACATTATTGAGCATGTGTTTGGGATGCTCAAGTCATGGTTCCGGTGCCTGGACACATCTGGTGGAGCCTTGCAGTACTCATCAACTACATGTACCCAAATTGTCATGGTATGTGCCATGCTACACAATATGATCCTGCAAAAACAGCTGCAGCAGGAACAGCATGGGGCAGGGTCAAACAGCCCCCCAACCATTGCCAAGGCCTGCATAGGCACAGTGTGACTCGGAGGAACAACCTGAGCCTGCCCCAGTAGGCAGAAGGAGGTGTGCCCAGTATGCCCTGGCCTTGGTAAAGAGGCAACGCATAGCACATACACTGACTCAGTAGGAACCCTGGAAATAACACCTCTCTCTGACTCGCACATACAATAAAAGGGATGCCTAACTTGACACTACCTGTTTTCAAACATGTATAGGGAGTGTACTATGTGCATCCAACATAGGCAGCCCTGCAACACCACCTGAGGCATCATTGCCCTATATTAAGCAATATAAAGCAGTGTTAAGCACATTTTACCACTATTTAGCATATTTAAGCACAATTGTGTGGAGCTGCGCACCGCGCAAACTAGCGCAACGTCGGGCAACGATGGGCAACGTTGGGCAACATTGGGCAAAGTCAGGCAAAGTTGGCTAAACACGCTCACACCTGCTTTACTGTTCCTTAACCAGTCAGGTCTGCCCAGCAGGAAAATAAAAAGCAGTGACAGGGCTTGAACTCAGGATAATGTGCACTATAGTCACAGTACTGAACCACTAAGCCATGACAGCATTTCACTGGCACAGACACAGCAGGGCAATTGTAGACTAACACAAACACAAACAAATGCTGTATCATGCCCTCTGAACTTCCACCCAGGCCTATGCAGATAGATAACAGCAGGCCAGGCAGTGTGATGTGGGTTGGGTAGGCTATGAAGTCACAAACTAATACACGTGAAATTGGAAGCTAAGTTCTGTCAGTAGTATGCCTCAAGCCAGTACGATAGGCAACAGTACAGACTGAAATGGAGTACCTGACATAGCAGTTCAGACCTAGCAAATGTGTATAAGTGTCAGGTGAACCCCTAATCCAATGTACACCCAC
Organism: Protopterus annectens; assembly: GCF_019279795.1. Classification (NCBI taxonomy): domain Eukaryota; kingdom Metazoa; phylum Chordata; order Ceratodontiformes; family Protopteridae; genus Protopterus; species Protopterus annectens. Next base: position 524,399,296 of record NC_056737.1, read on the forward strand.
AGTAAATCAGGTGGGCCCCCTGGGTAGAAATGTAGAAATAATAGCTGCCCCCCTGTATGTATAAATGTTGATAAGTCTATGCAAAGCAACTCCTGGAAGCCCTGAAGGCACAGCATGCTTCCTGTCAATGTACAACACAAAGGTGAGCCCTGAAGTAAAAAAAATGATTTTTCACACACATATAGTATATATGTCCATACTGGGCATGCTCACACACTTAAATAAACAAAGCAAATGTCAGTCAACAACATACTGAAAGGTCATACTGGGCATGCTCACACACTTAGGCCCTGTCTGAGTACAGCAGTGGGCCACACATATCTGGAAGTTGCAGCTCTTGCCCAGAAACTTGTCACTATTCACCAATCCTGCCTTGCGCACACAGTTATATGAAAACAGACCCATATACTATATTGGACTCCTGTCATAATCAAACTCTGTACTACAAGTACTGAACTTGTTCAGAGAAAGTGAAAATTCAAAGAAGACCAATAAATCTCAGATCAGTATCATCAATAAACAATGAGCACTCCTAACATCATCCAATCCATGTTTTGGCAAAATATTGTCAAAGAGTCCATAGAGAACCATGAAGCTTTCTTCGCAATGCCATATATATCAATGTAAACACATATATGTTCTGAGTCAGTGTAAACTGTAAATGAATACACGTACATGACTGACACCGCCAACATCTTGTCAGACAGGTTCATACATATTTACCCCCTTCTCACTGACATACCTGGAGAATGTGAAAACCCAGAAATCACATATACAATGGTTAAACAGCACTTTTCAAACCTAAAAACATGGCGTCTATGGGATGACATGGCTTCCCTAGCTGTGTCTTATGTGAACTCCAAAACAAACAGACCCTGCACCTGAACAGTCTGTTGAGACTCACCCTCTGTACAGGATATGAAACTGTTGAATGCGTTACAGCAACATTTGGCACACTCCACAAGTGTTGGTGCTCAACAGACCATATGAACTATTGTCTTATAAGCCTATTAAGCCTGATCTGCAAGGCCATGAAGTCCATCATGATGGAACTCATAAAGACAGCTATTGTGAGCCTACAAACACCCAACCCTACCAATTTCGGTTTGGTCAGGGGCAGATCATATTTCCCAAACCTGCTAGACTGTTTTCAAGGCAGTCACCCAGGACATATATCAATAAAATGAGCTACACACATCCCACATAGACCTTGGAAAGGTGTCTTCCAACATCCCAGACACATGTCGTATCCACAAAATCAACAACCAGTGCATAAATATGTATGTCATCTGATGGATTGCCAACTGGGGCACAGATAGATCCCACAAGGTAAGAATTGTGGTCTCCTGTTCAAGCTGGTAACAACTGCTGTCCCCCATGGCTCAGTCCTGGGACCCCTCCTGTCTGGTGCATACTTTTCAGAAATACAGTCAAACACACGAGGGCTATGTTTAGCAAAGTTTGTGGATGACTGCAAAAAAGTTGTCATAATCGATGTGTGGGACAACAGAGACATCCTTAAAAGGGTCTCAGTCAGACATATGTGGTGTAAAAATTATGCCCTCGAGCTACAGTCATACAAATACCACATAGGTGCCAACACCCTAAATATGGAGGTGATAATAAGAGATCTATGGACGCATGTGGATAGGTCATCTCTACTTCCAGAAACATATTCACAAAGTGGTTAGAAAATCATGCTATGTGTTCCCACAAACTGTCAAGGACTTTGCATGTAGGTCAAAGGAGGTTCCCTCTACTCATCAGTAATCAGACCCATCAGAGAGTACCACAACACACTTGCGATGAATCTGACTAAGCACCTTCAGCAGCTGGAAAGGCCACTGAAGTACCTCAACAAGAGGATTACTGGCCTCAAACAGTTGCCCCATGCAACCAGACTGAATTTAACTCAATCTGTACTCTGTTGAATACTGTCTACTCAGGAGATCTCTGCCCAACAGACAGGTCCATGTCCAATGCAGAACTGATGTACATGCACTATCTGAAGTAAACACAAGCTCACTGTACCACATGCTATAGGGGTATCATCATCACAACATTAAATAGAACATGTTGGAGGGATACATGACTAATTCACAGACTTCCCTTGCTTTGGAACAGGCTCCCAACCAACATTAAGACAAGACCCTCACTGACACTCTTCCAGAGGAGCCTTGATGAGTGTATGTGAAACTGAACCGTCACACCATGGATCACTTCATCAGCTCTACTACACAGAGGCCTAGGGAACTAACTCCATGGGTGGTGATAGCTGCACACTCTGGCCATACTAATATATGCCTTCAGGCAGATAGCCTATCACCTCCCTGTGTACCTATATGTATATATATATATATATATATAGGGGGAACACAGTATAATAAGCCAAAGATGGATGGGCAGAGATGTGTGTAAGAAGGTGACCATAACAGGGAGCCTTCCAGGACTGTCCCACCCAGCACACATCCCAATGGCACGAAAGGCATGAGGTGTACATCTCTCCCACTGTACATACATAACAGCCACCAGTATCTGTAAACATTACAGTGTATGTGGTCCACGTACCTGCTGTACAACATGACAGTACAATGAAGTACACATCTACTATCTGTAGACATGTAACTGTCACATAGGTCCATAGGTATGTAGTAGACTATCTCCACAAAGGCATATATCAGCCTACGCAAGTTGTGCAGCTTTCACCACACCATTGGGTAGTCTCCCAAGGCCTAGTTCTAATAGTTTGTACCCTAAGCCCCTTTCTAGTGGGGCTGCTGATGTGATGCCTGGCATGAACTGTCTGTTTCCCATCCACTCATCAAGGTTCCAATTGAAGAGTGTCAGCAAGGGGTTCTGTCTGATGTACATTGGGACTCTGTTCTACAGTAAGGCAAGTGTCTGGGATGGTACTCTATCCTACCAGCATGTTGTATTCATCATTCCGATGAGGTTCACATCCCTGGAATGTGTAGGGCGACTCAATGTTGTTATGTGTAGATGGAGCATGTTCAACAGTTATGTGTTGGACATGGCTCTGTATGTTAGGCAGAGTGTGCCTCTGAGTAGGCGGTACGCAACGAAGAACAGATTTAGTTTTAACAGTTGTGTTGCATAACCCAACTGTTTGAGGCCAGTAATCCTCTTGGATATGCTAAGTCGAAAACATCCAAAATGGTGCACTGTAATCAATGATGGGTCTGATGATGTAAGAGTAGAGTGCCAACACTACCTCTTTGGATCCTGATGCAAACCCTTTGTTGATTAGGTGGGCCACATAGGATCTCCCAATCACTTTGGCAACATGGTTGTCAAAGGAAAGATGACTATCTACTTGTGTCCCCAGATCCCTTATCACCTTTAGGGCGGCGCAGTGGTACAGTGGTTAACACTGTCACCTCACAGCAAGAGGTTCTCCAGTTCGATTCTCGGCTGGGGTGCCTTCTGTGTGGAGTTTGCATGTATTCCCTGTGTTCGTGTGGGTTTCCTCCGGGTACTCCGGTTTCCTCCCACATTCTAAAGACATGCTTCTGGAGCATTTCTCCTCGGGCCTCTGCTGAAAACAGGATCTGTAGAACCTAGTCAGACTTTCCCGGTCAACAAATGTAAAATAAATAAATAAATAAACCTTGTCATTTTTAAGGGGGTAACACCCATGTGGTAGTTTGTGGGTATTTTGTTTTCAACAAAGAGGATCACTATGCATTCCTCCACAGTGAGCTTGAGGCCATGATTCTGACACCACACATCTGTCTCATAGAGTCCCTTCTGGAGAATATGTCTGTCTTCTGGGGAATCTGTTATGGCAAACACTTTACAGTTCCCAGGAAACTTAGTCAACCACAACTCTCCTGTGTTGGCATGTACATTTGAGAAGTCTATACCAAACAGGAGGGACCCCAGGACTGAACCCTGGGGGACACCAGTCATTACCAGTGTAGAGTCCGACATGTAGCCAGCAACTCGTAATGTGCGTTATCTATCTCTGAACCAGTTTGCAATCCATCCTGTGATGTAGGGATTCATGGCCAGGTTGGGTATGATACCTGACTGGGGAATGGTGTCAAAGGCCTTAGTGAGGTATAGGTAGGCTGTGTGGAGCTCATTTTAATCATCTGTAGCCTGGGTAACTGTCAAATAAATCCACCCAGTTCAGGAGGCGTGGTCTGCATTTGACAAAGCCAAACTGTGTGTGCTCAACAGTGAGAAGGTTCCCAATCTCTGTATTGTTGACTTCCATTATGATTGGCTCCATTGCCTTGCAGAACACACTTGCCCGGCTCATAGAGCATGAATGCCAAGGGGTTTTCATGGCCCCACCCCTGTGGAGTGTAAAGAACGTTGCTGTGCAACATTCTATGGGTACATATCCTGTAGAGAGCATGTAGAGAGAGGTGTAGGCATCCTTGATGAATGTGGATACATCCTCACCCTATGTACTATGATTCAGGTTCTGATGCTGGAAGGTATGGAATGAGTAGTATCCTGGAAGTGCTGGTGTGCTGTCTGGAGCCTTGAACTAGGTTACCGATACTGCACAGATATCAATATTCTCCATAATGAGAAGTGCCTCTAGTGTGTGCATCTGGAGGCTGAGACATCTGGCAATGAGTAGCATTTAGCTCACTTAGTGGTTATTTGTGTTGGTTACGGGGTTCAGTTTTTCTTGCGTGACCGGTGTTCCACACCTGACGTCAGCGCCTCATTGGTCCCATGATCCCATCTGACCATAAGCTAATTATCCTACATATCCACATTCTGGACCCACACCCCCATTAAGGACGCCGTGTTAAAAAATATCTCCAAAGCCAACTTCATGCTTCTTAAGACAGAAGTGCTGAACTGCAGGACACCCATGCAGATGGACAATACAGTTACGACTGCTGAATCCTTCACAAATACACTTCATAAGCCAAGGACTTTGCATGTAGGTCAAAGGAGGTTCCCCACTACTCATCAAGTCATCAGACCCATCAGAGAAATTACCACAACACACTTGCGATGAATCTGACTAGACACCTTCAGCAGCTGGAAAGGCCACTGAAGTACCTCAACAAGAGGATTACTGGCCTCAAACAGTTGCCCCATGCAACCAGACTGAATTTAACTCAATCTGTACTCTGTTGCATACTGTCTAGTCAGGAGATCTCTGCCCAACAGACAGGCCCATGTCCAATGCAGAACTGATGTACATGCACTATCTGAAGTAAACACAAGCTCACTGTACCACACGCTCTAGGGATATCATCAACACAACATTAAATAGAACATGTTGGAGGGATACATGACTAACTCACAGACTTCCCTTTTGGAATAGGCTCCTAACCGACATTAAGCTGAGACCCTCACTGACACTCTTCCAGAGGAGCCTTGATGAGTGTATGTGAAACCGAACTGTCACACCATGGATCACTTCATCAGCTCTACTACACAGAGGCCTAGGGAACTAACTCCATGGGTGGTGATAGCGGCACACTTTGGCCATACTAATATATGCCTTCAGGCAGATAGCCTATCACCTCCCTGTGTACCTATATGTATGTATATATATATATATATATATATATATATATATATATATATATATATATATATATATATATATATATATATGTAGGGGGAACACAGTATAATAAGCCAAAGATGGATGGGCAGAGATGTGTGTAAGAGGGTGACCATAACAGGGAGCCTTCCAGGACAGTCCCACCCAGCACACATCCCAATGGCACGAAAGGCATGAGGTGCACATCTCTCCCACTGTACATACATAACAGCCACCAGTATCTGTAAACATTACAGTGTATGTGGTCCATGTGCCTGCTGTACAACATGACAGTACAATGAAGTACACATCTACTATCTGTAGACATGTAACTGTCACATAGGTCCATAGGTATGTAGCAGACTATCTCCACAAAGGCATATATCAGCCTACGCAAGTTGAGCAGCTTTCACCACACCATTGGGTAGTCTCCCAAGGCCTAGTTCTAATAGTTAGTACCCTAAGCCCCTTTCTAGTGGGGCTGCTGATGTGATGCCTGGCATGAACTGTCTGTTTCCCATCCACTCATCAAGGTTCCAATTGAAGAGTGTCAACAAGGGGTTCTGTCTGATGTACATTGGGACTCTGTTCCACAGTAAGGCAAGTATCTTGGATGGTACTCTATCCCACCAGCATGTTGTATTCATCATTCCGATGAGGTTCATATCTCTGGAATGTGTAGGGCGACTCAATGTTGTTATGTGTAGATGGAGCATGTTCAACAGTTATGTGTTGGACATGGCTCTGTATGTTAGGCAGAGGTCTCTGAGTAGGTGCACTTAAATCTAAGAACAGATTTAGTTTTACCAGTTGTGTTGCATAACACAACTGTTTGAGGCCAGTGATCCTCTTGGTGAGGTACCTATGTGATCTCTACAGCTGCTGGATATGCTAAGTCGAATACATCCAAAATGGTGCACTATAATCAATGATGGGTCTGATGATGTAAGAGTAGAGTGCCAACACTACCTCTTTGGATCCTGATGCAAACCCTTTGTTGATTAGGTGGGCCACATAGGATCTCCCAATCACTTTGGCAACATGGTTGTCAAAGGAAAGATGACTATCTACTTGTGTCCCCAGATCCCTTATCACCTTGTCATTTTTAAGGGGGTAACACCCATGTGGTAGTTTGTGGGTATTTTGTTTTCAACAAAGAGGATCACTATGCATTCCTCCACAGTGAGCTTGAGGCCATGATTCTGACACCACACATCTGTCTCATAGAGTCCCTTCTGGAGAATATGTCTGTCTTCTGGGGAATCTGTTATGGCAAACACTTTACAGTTCCCAGGAATCTTAGTCAACCACAACTCTCCTGTGTTGGCATGTACATTTGAGAAGTCTATACCAAACAGGACGGACCCCAGGACTGAACCCTGGGGGACACCAGTCATTACCAGTGTAGAGTCTGACATGTAGCCAGCAACTCGTAATGTGCGGGATCTATCTTTGAGCCAGTTTGCAATCCATCTTGTGATGTAGGGATTCATGGCCAGGTTGGGTATGATACCTGACTGGGGAATGGTGTCAAAGGCCTTAGCGAGGTATAGGTAGGCTGTGCGGAGCTCATTTTAATCATCTGTAGCCTGGGTAACTGTCAAATAAATCCCCCCAGTTCAGGCAGCGTGGTCTGCATTTGACGAAGCCAAACTGTGTGTGCTTAACTGTGAGAAGGTTCCCAATCTCTGTATTGTTGACTTCCATTATGATTGGCTCCATTGCCTTGCAGAACACACTTGTCCGGCTCATAGAGCATGAATGCCAAGGGGTTTTCATGGCCCCACCCCTGTGGAGTGTGAAGAACATTACTGTGCAACATTCTATGGGTACATATCCTGTAGAGAGCATGTAGAGAGAGGTCTAGGTATCCTTGATGAATGTGGATACATCCTCACCCTATGTACTATGATTCAGGTTCTGATGCTGGAAGGTATGGAATGAGTAGTATCCTGGAAGTGCTGGTGTGCTGTCTGGAGCCTTGAACTAGGCTACCGATACTGCACAGATATCAATATTCTCCATAATGAGAAGTGCCTCGAGTGTGTGCATCTGGAGGCTGAGACATCTGGCAATGAGTAGCATTTATCTCACTTAGTGGTTATTTGTGTTGGTTACGGGGTTCAGTTTTTCTTGCATGACCGGTGTTCCACACCTGACGTCAGCGCCTCATTGGTCCCATGATCCCATCTGACCATAAGCTAATTACCCTACATATCCACATTCTGGACCCACATCCCCATTAAGGAAGCCGTGTTAAAAAATGTCTCCAAAGCCAACTTCATGCTTCTTAAGACAGAAGTGCTGAACTGCAGGACACCCATGCAGATGGACAATACAGTTACGACTGCTGAATCCTTCACAATTGCACTTCATAAGCACTTACATGATTGCATGCATCGTGCTATCCCAAACAGAACCAAGACGCTAACCTCCAAGAAAAGGAAGCCAATCTGGTGTTCCCCTGCCATAAACAAACTGCACAACAGAAGGAAAATACTGTTACAAAAGAGGGTAAAATCCCATGAGGGGAGGAGCTCCATGGTCCACATCAGTAAGAAGCTGTGATCCACGATAAAATCCTCCAAAGCTAGTTATGAAAACAAAATCAACACTGATTCTAAAGACAACCGCAAAGCATTCTATAGCTATGTCAAGAATCTCAATGGCAACACTCAGATCTGCTCTGAGTTACAGCACAACGGCACTAAATTTACAGACCCAACTGATATTGCCAACATCCTGGCAGATAGAATCAGTGCTAACTTTACCCCCCCTCTCACCTAAGAAAGAACACATCTCTATAACGGAAGACTGCAAAGTTGCTGTCATCATGGCTGCACAGGTAAACAACACTCTCCAAAGCCAGGAACACAGCATCCATGGGACCAGATAACATTCCAGGCTGTGTTCTACACAAACTACAGAACGAACAGGCACCACACCTACGCACCATGTTCAGTCATAGCCTCACCTCAGGCTTTGTGCCTGCTGAATGGTGCACAGCGATGGTTATCTTACTACACAAGTGGGGAGCCACCATGGACCCTAGGAACTAGTGGCCCATCAGCCTGATGAGCCTGCTCTGCAAGGCCATGGAAAGTATCATCATATAACTTATAAAAAAAGACATTGGTAATGTCCAAACTCTGGACCACAACCATGTTGGGTTTGTAAAAGGCAGATCATGTCTCCTAAACCTGATAGACATCATTGAAGCAGTCACCAGAACTGTAGACAAGGGTAAGGTGGTTCACACACCCTATGTAGATCTTGCCACGGCTTTCAACACCATCCCCCACTCTGGAATTATAGATAAACCCACTAAACTAGGTATAAATCGCTGTGTCACAAGATGGGATGCCAACTGGCTAACTGACAGAACACACACTGTGAAAGTAGCAGACTCCAAGTACAACATTAGACCAGAGACAAGTGCAGTACCACAGGGTTCAGTCCTGGGTCCTGTCCTGTCTGGTATCTACTTCCCTGAAGTAAACTTTAACATGGAAGGTCTGTGGCTAATGAAGTTTCCAGATGACTGCAAACTAGTCGACATAATCAAAACTACTGAAGATATGGACATCCTACAAAAGGACCTCACTGAGACAGATGCTTGGTGACAAAGCCATGGCCTCAAGCTCAATGCCAAAAAGTGCATTGTCATCCCCTTTGGTAAAAGCTCTGTAGCCATGAAATACAACATAGGCAGTAGTATACTTAACACTGAAAGTGTAATAAGAGACCTTGGGTCACAGGTGGACAGTGGACACACCTGTGATAAACACATCCCCGCAGTAGTCTGGAAATCCTTCTACGTGGCACACCTCATCACAAAAGGTGTCTCATGCAGAATAGAAGAGGACATTGTTCCCCTCTACTCATCACTCACTAGATCCATAATAGAGTACAATGCCCCTTTTGCTATGTACCTCACAAGACATCTACAACAACTGGAAAGCCTGCAGAAATACCTCACAAATAGCATTAGCGGCCTGAAATACATGCCATACACAGACTGTCTCAAAATGCTACAGCTGTACTCTCTCGCATATCGCCTACTCAGAGGTGATCTCTGCCTAACATACAAAGCTATGTCAAACACAGAGCTGTTGGACATGCTCCACGTAAAACACTCACAATCCCTCTGATCTTTGGCCCCAAAACCCAGAGTGAAATACAAAAGGAAGTGGTGTATCCATTTATCTTATGGATACCCACACCTTCAGGTTAGTGGCACAGCATGAGGCCTTGGAGACCATGCAAGTGCAACTAACATTGGGCAAAGCTGCTTATCAGATTGTAGCCTGCTACATATCAACTACCTTGTCTCAGGAACCTCACTCAGTATTCCTGAGAACAGTGGGAAATATAAAGGTCCTACCAAACACCATTATATGGGGAGATTACAACTACCAAAACACTGACTGGGAGAATTACTCATGTACAACATCCTTTGCCCAATGCTTCCCAGAGTTTAAAAACTCAAATGCTCTGGAACAGCTGGTTACCACACCCACTAGAGGTGACAACATACTGGACCTGATCATCACCAACATGGGGTACCAGTGTTCCACAACAGAGATAAACCCCTCGCTGGTAATATCAGATCATAAAGTAATTACACTGGACAGCCACATCATGCCCCCCCACAGTCAAGGAAACCACTGTGAAGAAAGTTTGTAAAGCAAACAGCACACTTCTCAAGATCAAAGTGGGAAAGTTCAAAAGCACCCTTGCTATAGGATAATGCTATACAATCTGCAGAATCATTTACAAGTGCATTCTATGAGCATCTACAGGGATGCATGGATCGAGACATGCCAAATAAAACCATGATGCACTCCTCCAAAAATAGGAAACCAATCTGGTGGTTGTCGCACATAAATAAGCTGTACAACAAAGGAGGGAACAAACACATGATAGAGCAAACTTCACATAAGGAAAGGCATCACTGATCGTTATTAGGAAGAAACAATGATCGCTCATAAAATAATCCAAGGCGAGTTTCTAAAGACAAATTGCCAAAGAATGTAAGAATAACAGCCACAAAGCCTTTGTGAGCTATACCAAACATGTAGGTGTCAACTCTCAAAAATGCTGTCAGCTACTGCAAAATGGAAAAAAGATACACTGAACCAACTTACATTGCCCACATCCTGGGGGACAAGTTCAGTGCAAACACCCACCCACATCACCCCCAAAAGGGCCTGTGTCCATCCCAGAAGAATGCAGAGCACCAGACTTTATGGACATGCAGGTAAAAACAGCCCTCTCCAAAGCTAAGAACACAGCATCAATGGGACCGGATGGTGTCCCATGCTGAGACTTACACCAGCCCCAAAAGGAACTATACCCTCACCTACATTCACTGTCCAGACTCAACCTTAACACAGGTTATGTACCCAAGGAATGGCATACAGCAACAGTCATCCAGCTCCACAAAGGGGGTGCCACAACAGAACCAGGAAACCATTGCCCTATAGGCCTACTCAGCCTGGTCTGCAATGCTACGGAGCAAATTATCAAGGAACCCATAAACAGAGACAATGGGGACCTCCAGACACTGGACTCTACACAACTTGGCTTTGTTAAAGGTAGATCCTGTCTCCTAAACCTAGTTGACTCATTTGAAACAGTTAGACCAACAAGTTATCCACAAACCACTGAAAAAAGTTAAGGCGGTTGGAACACAATGAGAGAAGCCGATATTTCCAAAAGTTTTTATTTCCAATGTACGTTAGCGCTTTCGGCAAGTTAAATAACTCGCCTTCTTCAGACAAACAAACAGTGGGATGACTTTACACTGCTGTTTAAATAGTCATGCTGATGCATTTAGACCAATCAATTTTTTTTTTTTTTTTTTTTTTTTTTTTTTTTTTTTTCTTGGGTTCTTGTGATAAAAGTTTTTTAAGTGAATGTAACTGCATTCTACATGGTCATTATGTTTTGAACAACATCAAGTTGACTCTCTTGGTCAATTATAACACAGCTTTATATCTAAGGTCTTATCCAATTAGTTCAGAACTTGATACACATTAGCATAGTAAACAGCCTGCTAGATTAACTTTGTAGTGAGGTTGTTTGGATAATACTTAATAAGGCACTTGTAATTGGAGAGGGTGTCTCTTTTTATAAAACTTTTTATAAAACTTTTTACAAAACTTTTTATAAGACTCATTAGGATTGTTAGTATTAGAAAATAATGAAAAATGTTTGATAAACAGTAATAAATTCAAAACATTTAAGTTTTATTAAATATAATAACAAGGAACATTAGTAAGAACATAGCTAGATGTCCCTTGTTTATATTATAATACATTTGTTTATTTTCATCTGTTGGAGCACATGTAAACTTATAACATATATATATTTTTTAGTAGTTCTAAATGAAATCTTATATTGTGTGTACTTTACATAGAGTGTTTAGTTATTTACTGGCTAGTAACACGTAGAAACACCCCTTTTATACTTTAGGATGTGACGTTTTATACTTACTTTTAGGTTCCCATGGTTTTTAATTAAGAATGTAATTGTAACTTCATTGATTGGTCTAAATGCATCAGCATGACTATTTAAACAGCAGTGTAAAGTCATCCCACTGTTTGTTTGTCTGAAGAAGGCGAGTTATTTAACTTGCCGAAAGCGCTAACGTACATTGGAAATAAAAACTTGTGGAAATATCGGCTTCTCTCATTGTGTTCCAACCGCCTTAACTTTTTTCATTTGAAACAGTTACCAAGGACATAGATGGAGGTGAAAGTAGTCCACACAGCCCACCTGGACCTCACTAAGGCCTTTTGACACCATTCCCCACTCTGGCATCATGGACAAGCTTACCAGCTTGAACGTTAGCAGCTATGTCACAGGATGGGTGGCCAACTGGCTCACAGATCAAATACACATGTTCAGAATTGCTTGTGCCATGTCCGACTCTAAACCAGTCACAAATGGCATCCCACAGGTATTGGTCCTAGGACCCCACCTGTTCATTAGATACTGCTCAGAGGTACAGGCAAGCATGGGAGGAGTATGGCTGAACAAGTTTGCAGATGACTGATAACTGTGGTCCATAATCAACTCCACGGTTGACACAAACATCCTACAGAAGGGTTTTACAGAGACAGATACCTGGTGTCAAAGCAATGCCCTCAAGCAGAATGCCAAAGAATGCATAGTCATCCCCTTTGGATAAAACAAAGTGCACACAAATTACCACATAGGTGGTAATCCAGTATGTACGGAGAATGTAATTATGGCCCTGGGGACCCAGGTAGGTAGTAAACTCTCCTTTGATGATCACATTGCCAAAGTGTCTACAAATAACTTCTATGTAGCCCACCTAATGTAACCCACTTTGTCTAGTCTGATGATGTCACCATCCTACAAATATACCTGTGGAAAGAAGAGCTCCCAGTAATGTGTACAGTGCATTGTGTAAATGCATACTTCTCTAGTATCATTAAGTAGTTAGGTAGGGGTTTGAGTCCTGCACTTGACGACTGTATAACAGTGTTTGTGTGTGTGTATCCCCTTGTAGAGGAGCAACCTTTTTGGAGACAACTACAACACCTTAAAAGTGGTATACTTATCTTTGTCAAGTCTGATGATGCCACCATCCTACAAATATACCTGTGGAAAAGAGAACTTCTAGTAATGTGTATAGCGCATCGTGTAAACGCATACTGCTCTAGTATCATTAGGTAGGGGTTTGAATCCTCCACTTGACAACTGTATGACAATGTGTGTATCTTCTTGTAGAGGAGCAACCTTTTTGGAGACAACTACAACACCTTAAAAGTGGTATACTTATCTTTGTCAAGTCTGATGATGTCACCATCCTACAAATATACCTGTGGAAAGGAGAACACCCAGTAATGTGTATAGTGCGTTGTGTAAATGTGTACTGCTCTAGTATCATAAAGTAGTTAGGTAGGAGTTTGAATCCTGCACTTGGTGAGTGTGTGTGTGCTCTATGTGTGTGACACAGTTGGTCACTGTGTTGTGGGTTTTGCTTTTACTACTGTATGACACATCACAATGACAACAGTATGTGCATTGCACGTCAGGTAGCTGTGTGGCAAATACATATACGTACATGTGACCTCAACTATTTCAGAGGTGGGAACCCTGCTTTCTTCAGGAACACATCTGTTATCTTTGCCAGAGTGTGCTGCCACTTTCCAGACCTTAGGTCACATCTGTATGCTTGTGACAATCCCAGCCACTGCAGTGATCCCTGGCCTAGGTCATCCATGTCACGCACACTAATTACGGTTTCTATTGAATAGTGTGAGTGAGGGTTTATGCCTGAGGTATATTTCAGACCAGTTAAAATGTAGCAAAGTCTGTCAATGATGGCTATTCATTATAGGTGTACAACAACCTTTGTGGATATGCATGCAGACCCCTTATTGCTTATGTGATTCACTGAGGGATTTCAAAATACCTTTGGAAATGTGATTACCAAAGGAGATATGATGTAACACTTTTCTGTATGTACACATCGGTACCTGTCAACATGTTGGGGGCTACTACCTATGTGGTACTGTGGGGATACTATGTTTTGTAAAGGTGGATGACCATGCTTTAGTTGGCTTATAGCTTTACAGCATGGATTTGACAACAGGTATCTGTCTGTATGATACCCTTGTGGAGGATGTGTGTGTCATCTAGAGAATGCATTATAGGCCACAGTATGCATTCCCAGACGTGGACGGACATATCCCAACTGTGTTTGCTTGTAGCTAAGTGAGCTATATGGCAATCAGGAGTGGTCCCAGGAATGGCTGCAGGTGAACACCACTGGTTACTGGCATAGTATAGTTTCTGAAGGGTACAAATGTTACTGTGTGTCCTACATCTGTGTGTCAGTTGTCAAGACATCATCTAATGATTGTTTATGGTCAAGCTGTAGAGGTTATGTATACTACCAGAATGCAAACCAATGACAGATAGTAACAGTATCACCCACAGCACAGTGTCAAACCATGTCATACACACATGTGTACCCAAGTTCCAAAATGTGTGTAGTACAATGCATGCTGGTCACCAATATAAACTATGGAGTGGTGACACTATGTAATACAGGGCATGTCACCTTGCCCATGTGTCCACTATGCACGTACATGCAGACAGTGCACCTCCACCATGTTCACAAATGTACACCTGAAACCTGTGCTGCACACATTCCACACGTACTGTCCATTCTCTAACACATGCTGCCAATACTACACACATCAGCCAAGTGGCACGTGGGTGGACAATACACTATTGAGATTAACACTGGTGTAAACAATACTACATTGACAATCATAGCTTTAATGCATCATGCTTGCTCAGCTACACCTTCAAGGATAACATTACACTTTACTGCTGACAACATGCTAACATTGCTATACTGCCATAAAGTCACCCTGTGCATCAGCACCATGTTAGCCTGTTTCTGCATCAATGTTACAGATGACAGGAGGTGGCACAGGTTTCATCATATGCACAGGGTGTGTTGTTGGTTTGCCAGAGGCCTACATTGAGCCATACAATCGACATGTATGTGTGTGTGTGTGTGTGTGTGTGTGTGTGTGTGTGTGTGTGTGTGTGTGTGTGTATGTGAGGGGCACTGGTATGGGCCAATGTTGATGTAATGTGTGCGGGTGTGTGTTAGCCCTAGGTGTCTGATTTATGTGTGTGTGTGTCTGCATGCACACAGTTCCACCATGTGGCTGCCATATACAGGGATTTGTGGGACAGCCACAGACTGTACCTGCCAGGCTTTACAGATCACCGTCTCCGGCCACGGATATGGTACCTGTGCCTGGCAGGGGTGCTACTGACAGTATCAGGTACTGAGCCAGACTGAGTACTATCCTCAGAGGTAGACATATGTACACTGGACCCAGTCCCTGCTGGGACTTTTCAGAGCCATGTGCATGTGGTCTTCTAGGAAGGTCTATGGACAGCCCATCCCCAACATTGCTGGGGCTGGTACTGGCACTACGGGAGCGGCTGTGACTTGAGGGATGTCCATGGCGACTGTCAGCTGCTGATGTTGCTGGCATATGTCCACATCGACGTCTCACCAATCCTGCACTGCCCTGACACATGGGCATGACATCTAATGTCTCACCCCAACGTCTCTCCATGACCTCAGTGTAATTACGGATGGCACCTGCTAGGTCACAGATACTGTCATTTAAAGTGGTGTTATGTGCCCTCTGCACCCTTAATCCCTGTCTGGTGTACTGTTCCATATGTGCCTGTGCCTCCATGACAGCCTGGAACATGCGTGAGGTTGTAAGACCTGTGGCACGTCTGCCAGGTGCATGATGACCAGCAGTGCTCCAACGAGAACCCCTGGATATCTGCCTATGTGGTACCATTCCAGACCTCTGGGTATGGCTGCTGTGTCCAGATGCATGTGCCATAGGTACCACCCTGTCCTTGCCATTGCTGACTGTAGACTGTCCCTCAGCTAAGGGCATTGGTGATGAGGGATGTATTGGCAGTATGACTGTGTGCATGGATGGGGTGGACAGGTGTGTACTGTCGATTGGTGGCCGAACGACAGACCATGGCAAACATGCCTGTGCCTCAACACACCTATCATCATTATCACTATTTGTGTCAGTGACATCAGGTTCCCTGCTGCAGTGAACCAGCCCAACCTCAGCACCTGTGAGAGGAAGACAGGAAACACATTTTATGACCTGTACATGATGTCAGAACACATGAACAAATGCACACATGCACACATGCACACATGCACACATGCACACATGAACACATGAACCCATGAACACATACACACATGAACACATGAACGCATGCACACATGAACACATGCACACATGAACACATGCACACATGCACACATGAACACATGTACACATGCACACATGAACACATGCACACATGAACACATGAACACATGCACACATGAACACAAGCACACATGCACATGTGAACACATGCACACACGAACACATGAACACATGCGCACATGCACACATGAACACATGAACACATGAACACATGCACACATGCACATATGCACACATGCACACAACTACACTCCTCACTAAA
Organism: Protopterus annectens; assembly: GCF_019279795.1. NCBI lineage: Eukaryota > Metazoa > Chordata > Ceratodontiformes > Protopteridae > Protopterus > Protopterus annectens. Next base: position 524,415,920 of record NC_056737.1, read on the forward strand.
GCAGAGACACACACACACACACACACACACACACACACACACACACACACACACATACACACCACCAGCAATCCAGAACATACCTAATAGTGGTTGATGCTGAGGTACAGTATCACAAGACAAACAGTCATATCACACATGTCAGCATGCAGGACATGTGTTGCTCAACAGCATGCAGTGCGAGTGTAGACAGTCCTTGCTAATAACAGTATACATGTCTTTGATGCATGTGTGTTTTTCAGTGATTGGCCTCACCCTGCAATGCGATGTGTACATGGACACAACATTGCTGTGCAAGTATTACAAGCTCTTCAATGTGCTGTGCACCATCACTCACAGGTATACACACCATGGCTGGATGTTTATCTGTGTGTCACATAGATATCCATTACTGATTAGAGCATCTGTGTCTTTAGCAGATAATTGTGGACAAAGGTTTAGTCATGCATGCTATGTATACACACAGGATGAGTGGTGTGTGTATACCTGATGGAATACCATTGCTCAACATAGCCATTGTACAGTAGTTATGGCGAGTGTAGAACATATTGTGGACATGCCAGTGCTAGCCATGACATGGCATGCTACAACACAACTGCAACATTAAACATCACACATACCCAATGTGTGTCATGTGACCTATACACTCAATAGCATTACAAGACATATATGTGTCACTTTGTGCAAATGGTGATTGTTTTGCATATTGTGTATAGGTGCATATGTTTGCACACACACAACATTGAGGTGTATAGCAATGAATGCTATGTGTAGTACTGTGGTTACTGTAACTGGATGGTGTGTTGTACCATGAGCCATCATCATGCAGCATTATGTGGTCACTCAAGGCTACTTATGTGTGCCAGACCGGCACCTATCATGCTGTACCTGAACTGCAGTACCATGGCTACATTCATCATTTCACAGCCAGTTGTTACATGGGTTTGTAAGGTGCCCAATAGGGAGCATTGCCTAACATGAATGTGTTGTGTGTTGAAGAGTGTCGCACTGCCCCATGATAGGCCTCTACCCCTCAGGTATATTATGTGTGCTGTGTGGATGACATTTGGGATACTGGAGTGTGACCTTACAGCGTGTGTCTGAATACGCCATGTGTAGCATATTAACATGTACTGCGTATGACAGAGTGGTGTATGTTGTGTGCATGTGTATCGACTGCCTATCCAATGTCCACTATAGTGTAGCCACAATTGTTTGGGATGCTCTGTGTATTGCATGTGTTTGAGGCAGCCACTCATGTTACTGAGATATGCATAGTCTCACAGCAAACAAGCACAGCATGCATTATGCAGAGGTGTGTTACATGTGTACATGGCCTACACCTCACCTATGACATGCACATTTTATTTGCAATATTAAATGTAGAACACACTCACCAGCATGGGTCTGCTGCCTTGCTGTCACACCAGAGGGACCTACAAGGATATGAAACAGTTTGTCAGTGGCAACAACTGTGGCATTGCTACTGTGGGTTTGCAATCTTACAGTAGCACAATGGTTGACAGTCACAGGCCTACACATCATGTTCCAAATTGTCAGTATTGAACAACACCAGGCTCCACACCTTCTAACTACACAGTACACATCTCACATATGCATGATCTAACAATAGAGGTACAAGTAGTCTACAGATATGCCATCTTACCTGCACGCTCCATGTGAACTTGCTGGGGGCTCCGGCCTCCATGATGATACATGTGTGCTGTTGTTGTTGGCCGGGAGCACCCAGGCTCAGGAGCAGCTCCTCCACTCTGGTGAGGGGGGGGTGGGTGGCAACCCCACCACCTGTGGCAAGCTGTTGCCTACGGCCATCAGACGCACGCTGCCTGACATGCCTAAGTAAATCACTGCAGTGATGTCGTACCTGCTCATATGTCCGGTTATGCATGCCTATGTCATTTATCCTACGGACAACATCTTGCCACAGCACAGTCCTCTCATGCTGGTCCTGGCTGGTTCTTGACAATAGCAGGGTGTAGTGTTGGATGAGACAGGTGGTTAATATCTCATCCTTTGCACGACTATAGGCAGGATTGCGATGGTGGGCCATGACCCTGGAAGACAGTGAAACAATATGTGTGAGTACGTCATGTGGCACACTTAACATTCTAAAGTACTGATATCACTGAACTGCCATAAATAGCAAATTATTGTCTGTCAGAGGATACACACTTTCAATACCACATATCAGTGCTCAACCCACAACACACATGCACATATGCACACATGCACACAACTACACTCCTCACTAAAGCAGAGACACACACACACACACACACACACACACACACATACACACCACCAGCAATCCAGAACATACCTAATAGTGGTTGATGCTGAGGTACAGTATCACAAGACAAACAGTCATATCACACATGTCAGCATGCAGGACATGTGTTGCTCAACAGCATGCAGTGCGAGTGTAGACAGTCCTTGCTAATAACAGTATACATGGCTTTGATGCATGTGTGTTTTTCAGTGATTGGCCTCACCCTGCAATGCAATGTATACATGGACACAACATTGCTGTGCAAGTATTACAAGCTCTTCAATGTGCTGTGCACCATCACTCACAGGTATACACACCATGGCTGGATGTTTATCTGTGTGTCACATAGATATCCATTACTGATTAGAGCATCTGTGTCTTTAGCAGATAATTGTGGACACAGGTTTAGTCATGCATGCTATGTATACACACAGGATGAGTGGTGCGTGTATACCTGATGGAATACCATTGCTCAACATAGCCATTGTACAGTAGTTATGGCGAGTGTAGAACATATTGTGGACATGCCAGTGCCAGCCATGACATGGCATGCTACAACACAACTGCAACATTAAACATCACACATACCCAATGTGTGTCATGTGACCTATACACTCAATAGCATTACAAGACATATATGTGTCACTTTGTGCAAATGGTGATTGTTATGCATATTGTGTATAGGTGCATATGTTTGCACACACACAACATTGAGGTGTATAGCAATGAATGCTATGTGTAGTACTGTGGTTACTGTAACTGGATGGTGTGTTGTACCATGAGCCATCATCATGCAGCATCATGTGGTCACTCAAGGCTACTTATGTGTGCCAGACCGGCACCTATCATGCTGTACCTGAACTGCAGTACCATGGCTACATTCATCATTTCACAGCCAGTTGTTACATGGGTTTGTAAGGTGCCCAATAGGGAGCATTGCCTAACATGAATGTGTTGTGTGTTGAAGAGTGTCGCACTGCCCCATGATAGGCCTCTACCCCTCAGGTATATTATGTGTGCTGTGTGGATGACATTTGGGATACTGGAGTGTGACCTTACAGCGTGTGTCTGAATACGCCATGTGTAGCATATTAACATGTACTGCGTATGACAGAGTGGTGTATGTTGTGTGCATGTGTATCGACTGCCTATCCAATGTCCACTATAGTGTAGCCACAATTGTTTGGGATGCTCTGTGTATTGCATGTGTTTGAGGCAGCCACTCATGTTACTGAGATATGCATAGTCTCACAGCAAACAAGCACAGCATGCATTATGCAGAGGTGTGTTACATGTGTACATGGCCTACACCTCACCTATGACATGCACATTTTATTTGCAATATTAAATGTAGAACACACTCACCAGCATGGGTCTGCTGCCTTGCTGTCACACCAGAGGGACCTACAAGGATATGAAACAGTTTGTCAGTGGCAACAACTGTGGCATTGCTACTGTGGGTTTGCAATCTTACGGTAGCACAATGGTTGACAGTCACAGGCCTACACATCATGTTCCAAATTGTCAGTATTGAACAACACCAGGCTCCACATCTTCTAACTACACAGTACACATCTCACATATTCATGATCTAACAATAGAGGTACAAGTAGTCTACAGATATGCCATCTTACCTGCACGCTCCATGTGAACTTGCTGGGGGCTCCGGCCTCCATGATGATACATGTGTGCTGTTGTTGTTGTTGGCCGGGAGCACCCAGGCTCAGGAGCAGCTCCTCCACTCAGGTGAGGGGGGGGATGGGTGGCAACCCCACCACCTGTGGCAAGCTGTTGCCTACGGCCATCAGACGCACGCTGCCTGACATGCCTAAGTAAATCACTGCAGTGATGTCGTACCTGCTCATATGTCCGGTTATGCATGCCTATGTCATTTATCCTACGGACAACATCTTGCCACAGCACAGTCCTCTCATGCTGGTCCTGGCTGGTTCTTGACAATAGCAGGGTGTAGTGTTGGATGAGACAGGTGGTTAATATCTCATCCTTTGCACAACTATAGGCAGGATTGCGATGGTGGGCCATGACCCTGGAAGACAGTGAAACAATATGTGTGAGTACGTCATGTGGCACACTTAACATTCTAAAGTACAGATATCACTGAACTGCCATAAATAGCAAATTATTGTGTCAGAGGATACACACTTTCAATACCACATATCAGTGCTCAACCCACAACTGCCTGACATGCTCTATATATTAAAACATTTTCTGCACAGCAACAAAGAGAAACCACTATGTAAGACTATGCAACAGTACATGGCACACTGTATGTGACCCAATGCACCACCTAGCCACAGGAGGTATATATCAAGCTAATGCATAACGAAATATGTAATCCATTGCAATGATTGTAAAGTCCAGTTACAGTATTACCAGTATACCACACTAGTTGTTGATGGAAAACCCCTGCCTACAATATGTGCACATTTGTGAATATAGGTGGCATACTGCTGTACTAGACTATACATGTTGCTAGTTACGCACTTATATCCTGTAACACACATATGACCGAGGGCATGTTACAGGCATACCCACACACACATTAGACATACATACAGGACACAGAGGTATGGCAACCCAGATGAGCTTTACGTGTACTGTGTGTCAATACTTACAAACCCATATGCCTGAGGTATGTACTCTGTGAGGACTACAGGGAACACACAAAACAGTGTTTCCAAGCAATGTGGACATACACCATACTGTGCTGTTTAGGCCTACAGCTTCAGGTAATACTACAGTTCATACAGGGGTTTGATTCACCAGCAGTACCAATCAATGAGCATACATGTACTGCTTTATCCTCCAGTGGCACACCCCAGTTAACACAAAAGGGACTACATCAGACCGTATGCCATACTGCTTTTTCTGGCTAGCAATAGCATACACATCTTTTTGCTAGGATCAGAGCTAGGACACATAATACCATGACAGAAACAGTTTCCCACTAAGCTATCCCACATATACACAACTGTGACACATTCACCAACACATTCACCATCACACTCAGTCAACCTCACATAGCAATTATTGCAACAGGTACATGTGGGTGTGTATTGGTTCATAGGTAGGTAATAGGCTATTGGCCCTAGGCCCTATAGAAGCCTAGTCAGACAGTACCCTTGCCTTTGACACCCAGGTAATTTAATTTCATGTGTCCCTGTCAAGCAGAGCCACAGAGGTGATTCCTGGGGTGTATTTCCTATCTCCCATCCAATCATCAAGACTATTCATGACGAGTGCTACTTAGGAGCTTTGTTTGCTATTGATAGGTAGTTTGTTCCAGAGTATGGGATGTCTCTGAGATGGGAATCTATCCCTCCAGCATGTTCTGTTATTGAGGTGACAAGGTTTAGGTCCCTAGAGCATGTAGCTCATAGGGATTGTGATCTGTTTACGTGGAGCATGTCCAACAGCTCTGGGTTTGACATAGCTTTGTATGTTAGGCAGAGGTCACCTCTGGGTTGCCGGTATGCAACACAGTCTAGCTGTGGTTTTGTGAGACGGTCTGCATAGGGCATCTGTTTGAGGACAGTATTACTCTTTGTGAGGTATGTCTGTGGCCTTTCCAGTTGCTGTAGATGTCTTGTGATGTACATACCAGAAGGGGCATTGTACTCTATAATGGGTTTTGTGAGTGATGAGTAGAGGGGAACACTGACCTCTTTTTCCCTGGATGGCACAGCTTTTGTGATGAGGTGTGCCATGTAGACAGATTACATGACTAGTGTGGCACTGTGATTATCAAGGGGGAGACTACTGTCCACCTGTGTCCCATGGTCTCTTATCACACTTTCAGTGTTAAGTCGACTACCACCTATATGGTAGTTCATGGGTACAGAGTTTTTAGCAAAAGGGGTGCCAATGAATTTCCGACATTGAGCTTGAGGCCATGGCTTTGTCACCAGGCATCTGTCACAGTAAATATGACCCTCTCTCTCTATATATATAAATATATATATATATATATATATATATATATATATATATATATATACATATACATATAAACATGAATTGGTGCACATATAGATATACATATACACACATATACAGTACACCTTTCATGGTGGGAATATCAATTATGCGAAGTATGTGAGGTATACAGTTATGTAATGATATTGCACAGTCTTGTGCCAAATGCATTGAAGGTGTTCTCAGCCCATGTCGCTTTAGCAAGCCTCACTGGCTGCAACACTGCAAACCTAACAAATCACACATACAGCGTTTCACCACCACATGTCATATACCAGCACTGTATGCTGTCGTTTGCCACACACTACTACCTACATACATATATGCACATAACCTTCACCAACATATATATGACCTCCCTTCAGAAACAGTTGCAGTATGTCCCTTGCTCTATGCACATGTACAGATGCTAATATATGTGACACAGATATATCTCTCCATATGTGTGTGCCATACACACACAAGATCCACACCGTTGTAAGTCCCTGGACCTCACGGCTGACCTGTTAGGCCTTGCTGCAACATGAACAGGTGTCACGTGGGAGCACACAGTAATATTAGAGTGCGTATACATAGCTGCAAATGCTAGATTAGCATACTAACCTGGTACAGCAGTTGCCAATGCTAAGATACACGTTGATATGACTATCATGCATGTGTTACTCTGTCACATCCATGGTTATATAGCTGTATGCATTACTCCCCCAAACAGCCATTGTCCACACTACTGTACAGACCACAGATAACATGGTTCAGATGTTTGACATTTAATGCTGAGCTACATATATCACAGTTATGTCCCACTGCACACAGCTACACACTGATTTGTCCATGGCACTAGATATGCAGGGCATCTGTGCATAGATACGTTCTGCTGCCACATATTGATGTTTCAAAGTATATAGAGTAGTCTTCAAATACATCTACTACATGCCAGTAAATACATATCTGTTACATACCTTTCCTTTGTATGTGTTCGTAGTTTTCAGTTTGGTGTGTCTTTGGCTTTTTTTTTCCCCTGGTGTGGGTGGGGGTGTGTGTCTCTCTCTGTCTCTGTCTCTTTCTCTCTCTCTCTCTCAGCATCTGCAATGGGATGATTGCATGTGTGGCCAGCAAGTACAGCCTGCTTTTATAGGTATCTGCACATGTGCATGTGATGGCCTCTGCACTAATTGGTGGCCACCATTTGGTAATTGCATGCAGCCTGATTTGTGGTAATTGCAGTACTCACTGTCATAGCAACCCAATGCTATAAATTGCTATGTCAGGTAGGTGTAGCCCTTTCAGCTTTCCAAAGTGGGGCCCATGCTTATTTGCTGTGGACACCGTTGTGTAAGTCAGAAGGTTGGTATAGTTCTTATATCTGAAGCTAGGGGTGTAGCCAGTGATTTAAATGTTGTACTCAGACCTGAATGTTGCCACTTCCAATACACAGTTGTCAGTGTAGAATTGTACTCACCCCTACAAATGCTAACACAAGATACATGGGAGTATGTAGTTTCTTTTCTACTTATACAATTAACTGCCATACAAATGTAGTTATTGAGATGTATTCATTTGGCACATGAACTGTTTGTGAACTGCTATACTGTGAATATTAATTTATTCACTTTTGAACAGTTTGTGCTTTTTTAGTATTGACATTAGCACAGGCTGCTCAAGGAAACTGGACAAATTTCAGTACTGAGAATGCCTACCTACATCCTTGGTGGACCCTGAACACACAGATATATTGTACATTTGGGTAGGGGTGCAGAAGGACAGAGAGCATTATGTATCAATGTGTGAACTTTATCTAGCTGGACTTAAAGGGTTGCTGTGTACCTGTTAGTTTACCAAGGCAAGTAGTCTGTCTGCATAGCTCCCAACTGTGGACCTATCCAGATGGTAGCCAGAGGTTATCCTGTTATTCTTTGTCTGTGCACCACACCGGTCTTTTCAGCATTGGAATAATGGCATTGTCACAGTTGGTTGCTACCAGTACATGGCTACATCCCTTGGTATTTCAGTGTTGTACTCCTACATAAGGGTATGCTTCTGGAACTCCTTCCAAAGCTATTTGCACAGTGTGTAACAGCAGAATAGCTAATATGCCTGTGTGTTTCTGCCTCTGCCAGGCCTCTCAAACACTCAGGTACATATTTGAACAGACTCAGGGAAAAGTAGGTAGAAGTGAGGTACACCTTTACAATATTAGAGACATTAAGTTGAGACCTTGAGAGAACCAGAGCATATGGATTAATACACATTTCCTGAAGTACAAGTAGTGTCTAACTCTTACTTATTGTCATTATTCATTAAGTGTAATTCCCCACCTTTCTGCATAACATCAGTAACTTTCAGAGGGTTTCAGAGGGACACAGCTAAAACCTGTCTCAAAATCTAGGGCATGCCTGAAAATTAGTCACAGTTGGGAAGTATGGCCTCTGCCCTAATCAGATATGCTAGTGTTTATCCTGCTATGATACTGTGTGGGGTTTGTAAAGTGCTGCTGTAACATTATTTACTTCTAGAATGGCTGGTTCTCTTTTCACAGTCATGTAATGCAATTCCACAAGAACTGCTGGTAAAGATCCACAGAACAGGATTTGTGTTATGGCATTCCTATTTGTCCCTTACATTCACAGATTCTGATGCATGATATATTTATTTCAGCACAAATTTGTTGTATGTTTACCATGGCTTAGTGGTACTTCATGCAGTCTAGTGTGTACAAGGTCCGGGGTTTTTGGCTGGCAGAGGTGTTTTATTTTGCTGCTGAGCAGAACAAGGGCCCTGACATACAGAGTGACTAAGGCACTTTTAAGCAGTTGTAAGTGGGTTTGCGCGGGTTTGTGCGTTGCTTAGCTAAGGGCACACAAGCGCACACTTGCGGAAACCCGCTAACTACTGCTTAAAAGCGCTTACTCCCGCTAACCCCCACGCTCATTTCTTTGAAAGAAAAGAAAATGGGGGGATGGGAAAGTGGTGAAAATGGGGCACAAAGAGGGGAAGACAGTAGGGAAAACAGCTTGGGATGTGCAGGACAGGTGTAGGGAAGGCCCATAGCTGCCCATTTCTTTAACAGCAACAGCTGTGCATATGCAGTAAATTTGTTGGGAAATATGAAACCTTCAACCCCTGTGAGAGGGTGAGGACAACAAAGTATGTTGTACTGCCAATTAAATATCAGTTTATGTGTCCAGCGGACATGTGTGCAAAATGGGCAGCTATGTATGGGGCGTAATTTTTTTTTGGGAGCAGATTGCCCTTTTTTCTTTTTTTTCAGGTGAGAGTGGAATGTGGGGTAGGGGAAGTAGGTATATTTGGGGAGGTAGGTAGTGTTTGTCCTGCTATGATATTGTGTGGGGGTTGTAAAGTGCTGCTGTAACATTATTTACTTCTAGAATGGCTGGTTCTCTTTTCACAGTCATGTAATGCAATTCCACAAGAACTGCTGGTAAAGATCCACAGAACAGGATTTGTGTTATGGCATTCCTATTTGTCCCTTACATTCACTCATTCTGATGCATGATATATTTATTTCAGCACCAATTTGTTGTATGTTTACCATGGCTTAGTGGTACTTCATGCAGTCTAGTGTGTACAAGGTCCGGGGTTTTTGGCTGGCAGAGGTGTTTTATTTTGCTGCTGAGCAGAACAAGGGCCCTGACATACAGAGTGACTAAGGCACTTTTAAGCAGTTGTAAGTGGGTTTGCGCAGGTTTGCGCGATGCTTAGCTAAGGGCACACAAGCGCACACTCGCGGAAACCCGCTAAATACTGCTTAAAAGTGCTTACTCCCGCTAACCCCCGCACTCATTTCTTTGAAAGAAAAGAATGGACAAGGAGCCAAACCATTACTTTTGACTCCTCAATGCCCCAACGTTGCGCTCGAAAACGAGAGCCCTCTCCAGCACTGGCCATTGCTACCTGCAGATGGGAGCTACTACCAGTTATGGCAAGTATTCCCACCTATGGAGCTTAAATATGCATCCTTTCCCGCACTTATTTGTGATTGGCCAGTTTTGAAAAAACTCAGCTGAAGGCACACCTGCTTAGCAATGGGTAAACTTACATTGATATGTATATGTGTGTTGAAAGTGCTTGCTTATGAAAAGCTGTCATGGCTTAGTGGTTCAGTACTGTGATTATGGTGCACAGTATCCTGGGTTCGAGGCCTGACATTGCTTTTTATTTTACTACTGGCCAGACCAGTTAGGAGATGTGGCTGTGTTTTATTGACTTTGCTCAGCTTTGCCCGACATTGCTTTATGTTGCCCAACATTGCTCTACGTTGCTCTACATTGCCTGATGTTGCTCTATGTTGTTCTACATTGCCCACTGTAGCACGACGTTGTGCTGGTTAGCGAGCTGCACAACTACGTGCAAACATCTGCTGTTTGCGCTCGTTTACGCGATGCTCAGCTCCGCACAAAGCTATTGCGCTAGTTAAAGCAGTGCTTAGCTACGAGCAATTATATTTAAATATGCTTAATACTGGTAAACTTTGCTTAGCAGTGCTTCACATTGCTTAAGATATGTTACTTATGCATCCATCAGTATTCATAACCGTTTCACTTTCTTATATATATATATATATATATATATATATATAATTTATTCACTACTACATAGGCCATTTCAATGCTTTTTACTGAAATTTAAATGATAAATGTCAGGGATTATTTTTATATACAGATTTCCAACAGAAAATAGAAAGGGGAGTGATGGGACTCAAACCAGGAATGCCTCCTCTTTGTGCGAAGGCTCTACCACTACACTATCGCTATTTTGCTTAATTTGCATATAAGTTTCTTATTATCCTCTTCAATGTCTAAACTGCTAACTGTAGCTAAGCAATGGGCAAACCCGCACAAACACGCGCAAATACGGGCAGCTATATCGGGAATAATAAAAAAAAATTAAAGTTTTACATTTTATAATTGTACAGGGGTTTAGAATGTGGGGGAGTGTAGTGTTGGGTATGTACACATTTGAGCGGACTCGCTTATGTAGGTTGACATTTCCTGATTGAGAGACTTGCAGGGGTGTGGATTTTTGGACTGCTCGGCAGTCCGACACGCCCCCTGAACTCGTGCATGCTCTGTGTTAGACTTAGAGTTGAGGCAGTGCACCCTCATTAATATGCATGACGCGCTGCCTTCTTACTCTTACACTGGTGTTTCCGTGTAAGACTACTTTAGTCTTACAGGGAGGATTCGTGAATCCTAGGGAGTATTTAAGAAAGGTAAGCAATTTCTTTCTTAAATGATGTATTAGTATAATAGCAATAACAGATTCCTTGTCAGTTATTTCTTAATTATTTGCGCTTCCAATACTGGTACATACATATTTCATAAATGTCCCATTTAACAACTCTCACCATTAATCACAATTATACAATGACAGTGCTAAAAAACCCTCAATCTTCTAACTTAACTGGTTGAAACAGGTGTGTAATTGATATAAAATATTGCAATACCTACCTTGAAGAGTAGCTGTTCAGCTGATTGGATTCTGGAGCAAAGGAAATCCCTTTGAAGCTCCATGACAAAGGAGAATGACTCAAAAACATCTTTAGGAAAACTCCAAAACCTGCTTAAATGGAATAAAGCTATGCCATCAAGACCAACAAAGAAAGTAAATAAATAAAAGTAAATTAAAAAATATTACTTTCCTATGCTGATATAGAGTAACAGAGGTAGAGTACAGAGGTGAACATACAGACAAGGGTGAGAAGTGACTAACAGAATCCTCATTTGTCATATGTGCACAGATTCAGTGGGAAACATAAATGCACAAAGCTACAATTGACACAAAGCAGGGCAAGCTTTTTTTTAAATAATAAATTGTATAATTACAGTAAATCTCATCTGGATGTAGGGAGTTGCTGGATTTGCTCATAACAGCCTTTAGGGACAAATCATGCTATTATGACTCACTCCCACATTCCTTACACTCAGATGAGATTTACTGGTTAATTATAGTGGTTAGATTATTTCTACCCAACAATAGCTCCATGGTCACTATCCCGAGCAAAGTGGCCTAATCTGTGTTGGGATGCTCCTCTGCCCATGCTCTTTTAACTAGGATAGACAACTGGGAGAAGCCTTGTACTGTAAATGGGTAGACAACTGGGAGAAAGTCTTGCATTGAAAATGGATCACTTTTAACACATTACATAGTTTATTGTTTTTCACAGATATAAACAGCTATTTACATCCTAGATGCTGTTGTCTGAGCTGTGAACTGTCCTCTCCTCTCACCACCTTTCCCAAATGGGCATGGTGGAGATTTTCTTGCTGAAGCATCTTCTAGTAAGTAACAATTAGGTTTAGAAAACTGATATTTTATGGCAGATAGGTACCACTTCTCCCACATTGCCTACTTCTATTCCTTCTAGGTAAGCTGTAGCATCTACTTAACCACCATATTACTTGTTTTTTTCTACCCCATATAAAGAGCTTCATTTTGATAGTCACAGGCAGAGTGACCCTACAACCTGCAGATGAAGAAGTGTTCTAATACTTAACCACTATAGCTGTAAAATGATATTCTTGTGTACCCTGCATTGTTTACCTGGTATCTTCAGTCTACATGCTGTTTTCTTACAACTTTTTTTTTTTTTTTTTTTTTTGAAAAAGGTGTGCAAGCAAAATACTGTGAATTCTATGAGGTACTTTAATGTTTCTGCCGGTACTTTAATGTTTCTGCCGGTACTTTAATGTTTCTGCCAGGTACTTTAATGTTTCTGCCGTTACTTTAATGTTTCTGCCAGGTACTTTAATGTTTCTGCCGGTACGTTAATGTTTCTGCCGGTACTTTAATGTTTCTGCCAGGTACTTTAATGTTTCTGCTGGTACTTTAATGTTTCTGCCAAGTACTTTACTTTAATGTTTCTGCCGGTAATGTTTCTGCCAGGTACTTTAATGTTTCTGCCGGTACTTTAATGTTTCTGCCGGTACGTTAATGTTTCTGCCGGTACTTTAATGATTCTGCCAGGTACTTTAATGTTTCTGCCGGTACGTTAATGTTTCTGCCGGTACTTTAATGTTTCTGCCAGGTACTTTAATGTTTCTGCCGGTACTTTAATGTTTCTGCCAGGTACTTTAATGTTTCTGCCGGTACTTTAATGTTTCTGCCAGGGTCTGCCACTGCCTTCATGTTGACCTCTTCTGCATCGCCATTATCTGGTCCATACTTTAAAAATGAGGTCTGTCAAACACTACTTGTTACGCCATATGATGTTTTGCAAAAAGCCTAAAAAGGATAGTAACTCTTATTTTACAGCTCATGACCCTTCATGCCGGACATCATCATATTCCACTAACCTTTCCTAATGCTGCCCGGCATTATTGTTTTCCTTTAAATCATCTAATATGATTTTCTTCAGGTCCCTTTTCGCATTTGTTGATCCTGCTTTTTCTCATCCATGTTGTGCTTCTGCTACTCAGATGCATTATTTTGTATTTCATTTAGACAGACATAGTTTAGATTACTTCTCCAGTCTTGTCAATAACCTCATTGTCTTTTCTAATCTTTATTTTGTGCTGTTGTACTTTAAGACTATTCTCCCAAGTGTGCCAGTGATTGTATAGTCTTTTCTATAACTTATTTTGTATCAGTGCAGTTTGCATAACATCTTTTCATCATCAAAAAGGTAACTGTTTCCATTCAAACCTCATTCTGTGTTGCTTATAAAGACAGTAAAAAGGGCAGACTGTACAACCGGTGTTTGTAGTAATCCACAGGTTGAAATCCTTTTATCTGACTAACTCCATTTATTATAATCCTCCACATCTTGTTTTACTAACAACCCCATGAACCACTTTAAATCTTTCTCATTTATTACCTTTTTTGTTTGTTTGTTGCAGGGTTTGATAGTTTTGTGTGGCTTACATCCAGATGTTCTCTACAAGACTGTATCTCTGTTGCTTGAGCTGTTTTGCTCAAGAGAGTAGCTGCGCATACTGAGTTGTTCATTCTATATATCAATCACATATTGTTACTTGAAGAGTATGGTGGTTGTGTTTTCTGAGCTTGCAGCATCCCAGAAAAAAAAACAAAACAATACAAGAGATTTTTTATGTAGTTACTAATTACTGTTTATCCAGTATAGAGACCTTGAAGAAAAAACAAATAAAGGAAAGGGATATAGGCTGCAAGGGAGCTTGATTACACTGAAATAAGCACCTTAAGTGTTATTTGGTGTGGTCATTGCTCATAAAATATGCAGTCACATGTTGCTATGCACTGGACATTTCGGTACTCCATCTTCCACTTTCAATAAAGTAGTGACCTGAGTTTAATATCATACATGATTACCGAATGCTTTTCAAGTATCTGAAAGTAGATCACATTTATCCTCTGCTACTCTTCTCACGTATGAACCTTATATCATGTTGTTCAAATACTTAGTGATGTTTGTGGCTAGAGCTACCATTTCTTACTTTAGTACTAAGAACAGGGAAGATCCCTTTTGGACCTGTAACCATCTTTGTTTTTATTTTTAGGAGTTTCTTTCAGATCTCTATGTTCTGTAAAAGGATGGGCATCATCCTTCTTTTCTTGATTTCTTCTATCAGATGATCTTGTGACTCTCCCTTCTGATTCATTCATTCATTTTCAGTGCCTGCTTTATCTGTTTCAGAGTCATTGGAAGCTGAAGCCTAGCACAAATAACAGATGTAAGGCAGGATTGAGTCCTGGAGACAGTGCTGGCTCATTATCCACACACAAACATCATACATATGCATGCAAGTACACACACACACACACACACACACACACACACACACACACACACACACACACACACACACACACACACACACACACACACACACACACACACACACACACACACACACACACACACACACACACACACACACACACACACATACGCAGACCACACATGCTACTAGGATCAATTTAAACATCACCATTTCACCTGCTACACCTGTCTAATTGAAGCCCACCTACTTCACAATGTCTTCAAGTGATTCAGTACATGGCATTGATTAAAAGCCATTGCCTTACAGATATGTGATGAAAAATATCTACCTTATTGTGTGAAGAAATGGCTGGTGCTATTGAGTTTCTGTGATGAAGCCAACAAAATGTTATTTTTAGTTGAAAATGTGTATATTTTTCCAGCTGTGTGAGATTTATTTATCTTTTCACACTGCTTTCCTGTTGGCACACAGCTTGCTTTAGCTGCAGACTCCTTAATACCCCCTATATTGTGCTGACCGTTTTGAAACAGTGAACTTAAATATTGTGCTGACTGTTTTGGAACAGTGAACTTAAAGCAGAAAAAAAGTGTTGCCATATATTACTGCTGGCTGTTAGGTTTTCATTTAAAAGAGTCCAGCAAATGCAGCATTCTCCTTATTGGCATTTGGTTTGTTATGACTAGTTTTACATGAAACTAAAGCAAAAGGAGGCAATGGAACACAGCAATAAAATCCAAAGGATACAATAAGTATTATTAAAATCAGTATTATTAAAAAAACTAATATATACATATAAATATAAAAAATAAAGAATAATAGTCTGTCTAGCTAAAGGTCTATTAGCCAGGATAGGTCTAATAGAAAATTAGATAGTGGGGCTAGCTTTGAGCATCCAGACACAGGGGAAAAAGATGCATTTCAAAGTCAGTGCAAGTTGCAATACTATGAATCTTGTTTACTTAGCCTATTGCGTATTATGTCATCCCTTTTATATTGGGATGACCACACTCAGGCTACGGGATAGGATGAGGGAGCATATGTATGACATCTCTAGGAAGGCTGAGACCAATTCCCTAGCTAAACATGTTATGATGACAGGCCCCTCACATATGTTTAAGTTTATGGTTATAGAAGTTGTTAGAATGGGTAATAGAGGGGGGGTTGTAGAAGGAATAAGGTGGAGAGTAAAGAACTTGATTGGATAATAAGGATGAGAGCTAATATGGGGAAGGACCTAAAATGACAAAATTTCTATTAGACCTATCCTGGCTAATAGACCTTTAGCTAGATAGACTGTTATTTTTTTATTTTAATATTTATATGTATATGTTAGTTTTTTAATAATACTGAGGAACTGTTTTTTATTGTATTTTATTGTATTCTATGTCTTTAAATAGTTCTTAATTGGCTATGGATTATGATTGGATGCTACCTATTTAAAAGTGTTGTGGTTTTTACTTTATTTGTCTGATGAAGCGGCTTTGGCTGCGAAAGCGCTCACACTTATCTACTTTGGAATAAATATCTTTGGATTTTATTGCCGTTTTCTGTTGCCTCCTTTTGCTTGAGTTTTCATGTATGCTGGTTTGATTGGAGGAATGGTTTACCTTCAGCATTGCATTTGTTTTCTGTTGTATGACTGGTTTTCGTTTATCTCCTGCTGTAACTGTTGGCTGGAAAGTGTCATCATTATTAAAGACAGTTGGGTTGTATACCTCTCAACCTCTTACTGCAAGAATTCTGGGCAAAGCCAAAATAATGGGAGCAGAGGTCCAAAATCAGGGACAAAGTTTAAATATTGCTCTTTTAATCTTAATTGCTTAAAAAGTTTTGCATTAACATGCATATTCTGAAGGATATGAAGTCTTAAACTCAAATGTCTATTGTTATTTAATGACTTCAGTCCTCAATCATCTACTAGACAATCACAAATTGTATGAGGAACAGACCAAAAATATGAGGCGAAAATCTGGATGTTCTGTGAAATTCTGAACAATATGGAGGCATCTAGGCTGTGAGGCCTAACAGCCAAAAACAGTCATGCCAGTCACAAGTTAAGAGCCCTACCAAGCTGCAACTGTTGTTAGGATTTTTCCTGCTTGATTGGTTATCAGAAAAAAATAATAAGCCATTACATCACAACCACATGCCACATTTTTTTGCATTAATAGTGCAGTATTCCTTAAGAATTGGTGATAGATTCATATTTTAGGTGTTGTCATGAAGCTGGAAAGGTGGGGGGATTGGGGGATCAGGAGGGTGGGGGTTGAGGCTTCCCTTGCTTGTGAGCTCATGAAAAACTAGTGACTAAGGAGAGTGGAAAGTAATGCTACTGATATAGACAAGTGAGTACCAAACATACCTTCTTAGGTAGGACATACAAACTACTTGAATCTCATTGTGTGTCTTTTGCACAAAAATACAGTCTCTGGTTGGGAAACTTATGTGAGGAAAGGCTGGCATGTACTATATGTTTCCTGGAGCACACATGTCTGTTATAATGTGATCATTGAAGACATTTTACATTTTGTAAAGACTGGTATATAACTTGAAAGAATGGCCGAGAACGAGATAGAGAGACAGAGAGAGCGAGAGAGTGATTGTGTTTGTGATGTGCATTTGTCTGTATGTGTTTGTATGAGTGGGCATGCATGTGTGTATGTAAGTGTGTACATGAGTGTGTGTGCATTTGCACTTGCCTGTGTGTGTGTGTGTGTGTGTGTGTGTGTGTGTGTGTGTGTGTGTGTGTGTGTGTGTGTGTGTGTGTGTGTGTAAGTCTTTCAAATAAAAGATGTTTATCTGGAATGTTTTTTATTACCTTTAGGAATGAACTTGGAGACAGCTGTGTATGAAGTGCACAGTTGAGCTTGCAATAAGCAGCTACAGGAAAAGTTAAAATGTGGTGTGCAGGACAATATGGGGCAAGAAGACTAGGCTCAGGTGACAGGCTAAAATGGGAGGCCTTATGTGACATTTTAAAGCTACCTAGTGTTGGAGATTCTTTCAATTGCAAGGAGAGAAGATTCAAAGATGTGCTTCATAACAAAAGGCACTTATGCCAGAGGGTTCCATATTCACTGTAGGAATATTTAACAACCCCATGGAAGAGGAACACAAGGATGTTGAAGGGTTGTTTGAGACCAGGAGCTCTATCAGATAAGGGGATCCATGCACTGTAGGGTTAAATAACTGGTGTGTGAACTTTAAAAGTGATTCAGCACTTTACTGGATGCCAATGGAGCATCAACAGAACTGATTTAATGTGTTGGTGATATGAGGTATCAGTAAACAGCTATGGTGCCGAATTTCATAATAACTGCTACCAGTCAAATTCTATGTCTGCAAGTGCTAAACAAATTCACTTGCAATAGTCCACTCCCCCAACCAGTCTCTTGGTCTGACTTTTTCGCCATGATACAAACCCTGAAGAAATAGACCCAAAACACCCAAAGGAAGAAGGAACTCTTTATCTTATGAGATCTTATCACAAATGTCCTAGGGTAAAACAGATATGCTAACTAGTATAGGAAAATCCTTCACTCTCAAACGAGACTGGAGATTGACAAGGCATACGTGGTCTTTGGACTAAAAGGTCTTGAAACACCTATGAAACCTGTGATCTTAACAGATTTTTCCTCAGCTCTAACTCTTTGCCTAACTATCGAGACTCAACTATGCAACCAACACTCTGTTAGATACTCTGACCACATATAAAATCACACACCTCTTCCTAGCCAGCATTCATGACTACAGTGCCATATCCTTCACGTATTCCTTAAATAACTAAAACGCCATTGATATAATATTCTATTCAACACACCTCCTCTACCCACAAAATAAATGTAACAAATTAAAACAACAATATAAAACTGGCCAATGTTCTAAACATCTATGATGTCAGTGAGACCATCATTTTTTTACTGTTGTCACATTGTATTTAAATCAAAACCATGTATTCATACTCTGGGTACATAAATCCATATATCTTCCATGGATGGCTCCAGACTTACATCTGCTACTTAAATAGAGATTCTACCTATGTAAAAATGGAAACAGTTACAGTCTCCCAGGCATTATAACAATTACAAATCATTGCACAATTCAGCCAAAAAAGTCTATTTGACACAGCAAAACCACAGAAGCAAACAAACCACATTTTCAAACTTCTAAAAAGAGTTAAAGAAACTAACTGACCACATGAAGTCACATCTTTTAGTCCTTGACATTTGAACCAATTCATTTTTCAGTGTGTATGCATGTCATTTTTGACAAATGTCATTATGTCTATCTATTTTATGGAAAACTCTATGGTTTATATGTGATTCTTTGATACTATGCATATATTTTTGGTGCTTCAAACCATGCAAGTTATATAGTCGTTAACAACATACTTAAATGTATTTAAAATCATTATTTAAGGTTTGTAATACATTTATTATACCATGCAGGATGCTACAATATTGAGGTGTATTTTATGCTTTTATACTATTTTAGCTGCATAGTATTGGGCTAATATTGCTTCAAGCCAATTTAAGAAGAGTATTTGAGCTATTCTATTTACATCCTTATATGGTTTCATCTATGATAGGGTTTATCAGGGCCTTTTAAAGATTGTTGTTGAACATTATATACTTTTATGGAAACTTATGTCAATGTATGTCTATTGATACTCAGAACATTTTGGTGATACATTACAGTAAGCATTAATTAATATATGTGTAAGGATTTATATCAGGGACCATTTAAATATTGGTAGGTGCGGGTATCCAATACACCTACACATAGATTCCTTGGATGGAAGCTCTATTCTAGATTTGGAACTTTATAGTTCAATCTATGATTACTGTAATATTGTCCTCTGTTCTTGGTCTGATACTTATTTTTGAATGATCAGTTACCTACCAAACAAAATAACATACCAGATCTATTTTTTATATAGTGAGGTGCTCTGGTCATATTAGATCACGTTTGTTCCAACTACCTTTAGTCTTTTCCTTGGTATATACAGCTATTTGGAATTTGCAAGAACATACTGGGTACATTCCACTTTGATATAATTAATAAGCATATATACTATACCCAAGTTTGGATATAAATACCCAGTTGAATATTATATGTTTAGCTAATGGTCTTGGCTTTAACTAAATAATATTGGGTATGTGAATACTGTCCTTCTCACTACTTTATATTTTTTTCATCATTTGGTTCTGTTGACATTAACAGACCTATTTATGATACTTGTTTAGTATATGATAATATACAGAATCTTTAGTTGGAGGTACTGGTATTTAATTGACTGCTAATTATGAGCTAAGTATTTTATATACTTAACCTAGTATTTATGGTATTGGCAATTGCCTGTATGGGGTGGTCCTTTTTCTTGTCTTCTGCCCTGCCATACCCATATACATTACTTCCCTACTTTTGTCAGTCTATATATTTCACCTTTTGGTGATTTATCACTAACAAATATCATGGATATATAAGTCAGCACTAAAAATTAAAAGCACTACACCCTCACTCCCCACTGGCCCTTGTTTTCAATTAAGGATTTCCCAATATTATTCTAGCATGTCCAAAGGTCAGTTGTCAATCTCCTCTCCGGTCCAGCTGGTGAATCTGGGAATCTTGAGGCAATGTTATAACTGCCTCATGTACACAGACAACCCTCTCCTCCTCCCACATAACACAAATACTTGCGAGAGATGCAGCTATTTAGCCAAACTGGAGGCTGAGCTCTCTCAACTCAGGACTGGCAAGACCAGACAGGAGGAGAAGGAAACTACACACACCACAAAACCAGCCTCACATAATACTACCACTCCACTGAATCAAACACATAAACACACAAAGACATACTCGGAGGCTCTGAGTAAAATTTACCTAAGCAGCAGAGGCCTCCAAAGCAGACACCCAAACAACTGCTACCTCAAGACACCCCACAAGCATCACATAAACCACAAAAGCAGTGTGCAAAGCAGTCACAGCCCTTAAGGCCAAATACAACACCAAACATACTTGTAATAGGTGACTCCATAGTCAGACACACTGACGTCCCACTCACCAGGCTGAGCAAGGAGAGGGTCACAGTGAGCTGCACATAACACAAGCACGGTCACTCCACGGCAAGTACAAATATGACACAGTCATTGTCCATGCTGGTGTGGACTACATGAAAAGAGACATAGAGGAGCTCTCTGATTATGTAGCCCAGGCAGGTATGACCCTAACCCTGAGCAGTATCCTTCCTTCACCAAGAATGATGCCACAATATAGAGACAAGATGATCAGCTTTAACAATTGGCTTGGTGTCTGGTGTCATTCAAGGGGATCCAGTGTCTGTCTGCCTGGGATGACATGCTGCACCTGTCACCCTGGGATTCTGGATATTGGCTAAGGCTCTTGCCACCCCATAGTGCCTTTTTAGGAAAGGCTCAAATTCTAAACCTACCACCCTAGAAAACAAAAATGGGAAGAAACTGAGGGTAATGCTGCTCAATGCCAGAAGTCTAAATCTCAAAAGGCCCTTCTCAGTATGGAGAACATCGATGTCTGTGCTGTAACTGAAACCTGGTTCAAGGCTCCTGAGAGCACCCCGGCACTATTAGGTTTTACCTCATATCATGCATTCCGCCCCAAAACCCGGACCACACCACAAAAGGAGGGTGTATCCATATTCATAAAGGATACCCACACCTCCAGGTTGGTGGGCTCGAAACCGTCCAGGTGCAACTAACCATAGGCAAAACTACTCTACAAATTGTAGCATGCTACAGGCCACCCTCTCAAACTCAGGAACCCCACACAGCCTTCCTGAAGACACTGGAGGGTATAACTGTATCTCCAAACACCATCATATTGGGTGATTTCAACTACAATATAGACTGGGAACATTACTCAAGCCCTAACTTTCTAGCCCAACGGTTCCTGGAGTTCATAAATTCAAATGCCATGGAACAGCTAGTCACTGTTCCCACGAGAGGAGAAAATTTACTAGATCTCATTGTCACAAACATGGGGACAAAATGCTCCACACCGGAAGTTTATCCCTCATTGGTGAGATCTGATCATAAACTAATCTCACTGGAAATCCACATCCAAACAAAAGACCATAGTGAAGAACTTCTCTAAAGCAAACTTCACACTACTCAAGACTGGTGTGGTATCCTTCAAGTCCCCTGAGCCAGTGGAAACCACAACCCAAGCTGCGGAAGCCCTTACAAATGCCTTCTATGAACACCTCCATGACTGCATGGATCAGGCAATCCCAAATAAAACCAAGACTCTTTCCACAACGTCCAGTCTGGTGGACCCCAGCCATTAACAAACTTTACAATAAGAGGAGAAAGCTATTATATGATAGAACAAAATCCATAAAAGGGAAGTCACCCCTGATCATTATTAGTAGAAACACTCATAAAATCAACTAAGGCCAATTTTGAGAGAAAAATTGCCATGGATTCAAAGGACAATCATAAGACCTTTTTCAGCTATGTTAGGAACCTGGGTGGAAACTCCCAGATATGCTCAGAATTAGTCCAAAATGATACAAAAATCACTGAACCCACAGACATTGCCAACATACTGGCAGACAGGTTCAGTGCAAACTTCAGCCCCCTCTCCCCCCGTAAAGGGGAGATAACTATCCCAGCCGAGTGTAGCCTCCCGGACATCTCAAATGCGCAGGTGAAAGCTGCTCTCTCTAAAGCTAAAAACACAGCATCAATGGGACCGGATGGTGTCCCGGCGCTGTGCTACGAGCTAAATGAGGAATTAAACCCGCACATAAGGCAGCTGTTTAATCTCAGCCTTACCACAGGATACATGCCCAAGGAGTGGCGACGGCAACTGTGGTCCCACTCCACAAAGGCACGGACCCTGGTAATTACCGCCCCATAAGCTTAACAAGTCTAGTCTGCAAAGCTATGGAGAGGATCATAATGGAGCTCATAAACAAAGATATAGGGGACTTGCAGACATTGGACCCGACCCAGTTTGGCTTTGTCAAGGGAAGATCATGCCTTTTGAACTTGGTCGACTTCTTTGAAACAGTCACCAAGGCCATTGATGAGGGAAAGGCAGTCCATACAGCCTACATTGACCTTGCAACACAATACCCCACTCAGGTATTGTAGAAAAACTTACCAGCTTAAATGTAAACCCATATGTCACAAGATGGGTTGCAAACTGGCTTAAGGACAGAACCCACAGGGTTAGAGTTGCTGGCGCTATGTCAGACTCCAAGCCGGTCACAAGTGGTGTCCCACAGGGCTCGGTCCTTGGCCCCTATTGTTTGGCATCTACTTCGGAAGTACAGGCCAACATGGGAGGACTTTGGCTGACAAAGTTTGCAGACGACTGCAAACTGGGCCATAGTGGAAAGTGCATCGGACACGGATATCCTTCAGAAGGGACTCACGGAAACAGATGGCTGGTGCCAGAGCCATGGCCTGAAGTTAAACGCCAAAAAATGTATAGTCATACCTTCGGGAAAAACAAGGTAACCCCAAGCTACCATATAGGTGGCAATCCACTAAGCACAGAAGAGGTTATCAGGGACCTGGGGACCCAGGTTGACAGTGGCCTTTCTTTTGACACTCACGTTGCTAAAGTGGTTAGAAAGACCTTCTACATTGCCCACCTGATCATGAAGGGATTCACATCCAGATCTAGTGAGGTCATTGTTCCCCTGTACTCTTCACTTATCAGACCAATGATAGAGTACAATGCCCCATTCGGGATGTATCTCACCCGACATCTGCAGCAATTGGAGAGACCCCAAAGTTCCTCACCAAAAGGATAAAGGGACTCCAAAATCTGTCATATGCTGCCAGATTGAAGAAACACCAGCTCTATTCAGTCGCATACCGTCTGCTCAGAGTTGACATGTGCCTGACATACAAGGCCATGTCCAGCCCAGAATTAATGGACATGCTCCACCTCAAAAAATCCAAATCCACCAAAACCACTAGAGCAAGCGACTTAAACCTTAGCACGGATATAAATAGGACGTGCTGGAGGAATAGATTTATCACTCAGAGACTCCCTATGCTGTGGAATAAAATCCCGGTCCATGTGAGGCAGAGCACCTCGCTGACTCTGTTCAAGAGAAATCTAGACCTGTGGATGGGAGAGGAATCATCTCTGTGTCACTGCTGGACAGAGGCACAACAAACTAATGGGCACAGTATTTTTTCATATAAGGAAAATTTGGGCTAGGCTTATAAATGCCTTAGGGCAGATAGCCTAGTATAAACCTATGAACCTATGAACCTATGAAAACTAATAACAAAACATACTTATTTGCCCCAATGACGTTGAAAAATAATTTTTCAGTGCAAACCTAGGAAATTATACATCTAATACTACTTCACATACTCCCCTTGAGTCAAGCATACCCCAGTTCTATACAAGGAAAATCACCAAATAAGAAAGAGAAAACCTAATCCTATCTCTTCCCAACCCCTGTGCAGCAGGCTCTGCTGGTCTCTTTGCTCGGTTCATTAAAAAATAGGAAATCTCTTTTTAATCTTTCACTCTCTCAACATACTTTCCCTGACATCTAGAAAAACGTCATATGCCACATAACATAATGCACCAATCCAGCTCTTACATCTGACTTCTGACTTACATCCTTACCTAGTAAGTATGCTAGAAAAAGCAAAATACATTCAACTTACAACTTTTCATACCAATATAGTTTTAATCTCAACCCACCAGCATGATTTATATAACACAGAGGCACTCAAACCACCATCCATATAAACTGACACATTTTTGTCCAGAATTAACCAGGTTCAACTTAGGTGCCTTATTTATCAATTTCACAAAGGCCTTTAATTTAATCACAGACTAATTAATTTTGTGATACACATCAGCTTTGCATCTACCACCTTTGAATGCTTCTGCAGTTACCAAGCTGACAGAGCCTTCTCTGTAAAATTAGTAACTCCTTTTCACACCCCCAAAAAAATATTAATGGAGTCCCCCTGTGGCTCTATTCAGGCTCTTAGACCTTTCAGTATTTTCATCAACACCTTTCGCACTGACTTTAAAGAGACAACTGACAATCTTAATGCTGATGATCTGTAACTCATCCCCTACCTATAAAACTATAAAACTATATTTAACCTCTAAATCACACTAAGCAACCTGCAGGGATGGTTACTTGATAAACAGCTAGCATTAAACGTACACACACACACACACACACACACACACACACACACACACACACACACACACACACACACACACACACACACACACACACACACACACACACTCATATACACAGACACACAAACTAAAAATATGTTGTTTGGCAGCCACAGCCAAGTTTAACAACCTACTACCTATCTTATCTCGTTAACTCTCTTCCTTCAAGTTTCTTGGCATATTAATTGATCTAGCATTAAATATGTCCCCTACAAATCAGGAAGAATATATCTTTTCATTCCCCTGCCTCAGAGGAAAACCTTAATGAACTCCAAATGCTGTCCAATGAAATGTTTCCCTTCATTCCTCCATCAATAAAGACAGAACATTACTGTCTCACTCTACAAAAAAACAATTGGCTACCAGTTACAGGAATCTGCATATTTATTCCTCCTAAGCCTTACACATCAAATCTTATACAGTGACACCACCCCACTCTTAAGCCAGGCAGTAGCTATTAAACATACTGCATGCCAGCTACGATCCCAAGCCAACACCACTGTGCTTCTTATCAGGTCTACTAACTTCCTATCAATCAAATACCTAGCATTTTCAGTTTTTGACTCAGCCCTATAAGACACACTTCCATAGGATCATAGGATCACAGGAAGTTACTAGGCTGTTGACCCTGAGGTCCTTACAAGCCTAGCCAAGAATTTAGACCATGTTCTGACAGGTCCGCACCTCATGCCCCTGTCCAGTAGGGACACAGGTGGAATCCCAGGGGAATATTTTCTGTTCCCCATCCAGTTATCCAGGTTGCTCTTAAAAATAGTTAATGAGGTACTCTGCCTTACAGGGAGAGGGAGTCTATTCCACAGAAGGGGGAGTCTCTGTGACACAAATCTGTCCCACCAACAAGTCCTATTGATGTTGCAGACCAGGTTGAGGTAGCACAGGTGGGTTACTTGAGTGGAGCTTGACTTGCGGATATGCAGCAGTCCCATCAAGGCAGGGTCTGAGATTGCTTTGTATGCCAGATAGAAGTCATCTCTGAGGAGACTGTATGAGACTGAGTAGAGGGACAGGGCTTTTAGTGTATCTGTGTAGGGTAGATGTCTGAGGCCCTGGATTCTCCTGGTGAGGAACCTCTGTGGTCTCTTCAGCTGCTGCATGTGCTTTGTGAGGTACATGCCAAAAGAGGCACTGTACTCAATAATGGGTCTTATAAGGGAAGAATACAGGGATGTTATGACCTCCTTGTCCCTGGATGAGATACCCTTACTAATGAGGTGGTCAAAAGTCAGTTTGCTATCAACCTGGGTCCCTCAAGACTGATTGCATGCTTAAGACCTTGTTATTAATGTGATCATTTGTGGGGCCATCACTCTCCCCAAAGGGGACGATGATGCATTTTCTGGCATTCAGTTTGAGGCCATGTTTGTGGCACCAGTCATTTGTTTGGGTGAGACCCTCTTGGAGGATGTCCACATCTTTAGAGGAATTGATGACACACCCAGCTTGCAGTCATCTGCAAACTTGGTCAGTCATAGCCCACTGGTTTTGGCCTGCACCTCAGGAAAAGTATATCCCAAACAACAGAGAGCCCAAGACTGATCCCTGGGTACACCACTCATTATGGATCTAATGCTTGAGGTGGTTTCCCCTATTTTGACTAGGTGGTTTCTATCAGTGAGCTACCCATTTGGTAACATACAGATAGATGCCTAGCTGAGAGAGTTTATCTATTATAACCGAGTGAGGAATATTATTAAAGGCTTTGATCAGGCCAAGGTAGGTGGTGTGTAATGTCTTCCCCTCGTCCATGGCTTTGGTGACTGTCTCAAACAAGTCAATCAAATTTAACAGGCATGACCTCCCCTTGATGAAACCAAACTGTGGGATTGAAGGTTTGGAGGTTGCCAAATTTCCTTGTTAATGAGGTCAATGATAATCCATTCCATGGCCTTGCAGATCAGGCTAGTTAGGCTGATGTCTCTATAATTTCCTGGATAGGTGGATCCTGCACCTTTGTGCAAAGGGATGACAGTGGCTGTCCTACAATTGGCTGGGATGAAGCCAGTACTCAGGCTTTGGTTAAATAGGGTGCCTAGTGGTGATGCAAGTTATTGCCTGAGTTCATGTAGAATGCAGCCTGGGATGTTATTAGGTCCCATGGAGGCTGTATTTCTTGTCTTTGAGAGGGCAGTGATGACTTGCTCCCTAGAGATAAGGGGAGAGGGGCAGGTGATGGGGATGTCCTGATTTAGTTGATGGGGGGACAGAGGGGTGAAGTTTTCACTGAACCTGTCTGCCAGCAGGTTGGCTATATCTACAGGGTTTGTGTATGTGGTGTCCTTGACCACCAGTTCTGAACAGATCTGAGTGCTTCCTTTGAGACTGTGGACATATGTGAAGAAGGCCTTATTATTGCTTTTAGTAATTGTGGCCAGTTTGGACTCAAAGTTTGCTTTGGAGGATTTCACTAGTGCTCTTATTTGCTTATTCAGGCTAAGGAGAAATTGCTTCCATTTAGGCACTTTCTCCTTCTTGGCCCTGGACAGCTATTTTTTCATTTTATTATAGAGTTTATTTGTTGCAGATGTCCATCAGATGGGATTACTCTTCCTTTAGGAGGATGGTTTTGTCCTGTTGGGCATTCCTGATTCCATGCAGCTATAGAAATGCTTGTATAGTACTTTAGTGTAGGTTTGGACATATGTGCCAGTTCCTATGGAGGGTGAGGGGCTGTGAAACTGTTTATACCTTCCCTCAGGAGGCTATATTCAGCTTTCATGAAGTTTTTTTTTTACTCTAGCTGGGGGGATCGGAGGAGATGGTGACTTCGAAAGTGACTGCTTTGTGGTCAGATATTACCAGGGAGGATGACACTGTAGGGATGCTGCAGTGATTACCCATGTTGGTTCATACCAAGTCCAAGATATTATCATCTCTTGTGGGGGTGTTGACCGGCTGGTCCAAGGCATTTGCATTGATAAAATCAAGGAATCTCTGGGCATTTGTGTTTTGGCATGAGTAGTTCTTCCAATCTATGGTTGAATAGTTAAAGTTGGCCAGGATAAGGGTAAAGGGTTGAATCTTGATAGATTCGAAGAGGTCCAGATAGGTGGAGTGAGCAGCTTTAGCCAAAGTTGGTGCCTGTAACTAGCTATGATTTGAATAGGGGTCTTGCCAATGGTTAACTGCACCTTAAGTGTCTCCTGTGCATCATACTATTAACATATATTGCAACTCCACCTTCTTTTGCTTTGCTGCCCATGGTTTGGGGTCTAAATGTATGATAGGATGAGCAATCTGGTATGGCTGGGGTGCTCTCCGCAGCTTTGAACCAGGTTTCTGTGCCAACACAAATGTCAGCATCTTTCAGGTTAAGAATGGCTGAAGGAACTCCGGCTCTATTCAGTCGCATACCGCCTACTCAGAGGTGATCTATGCCTGACATACAAGGCCATGTCCAATCCGGAATTAATGGACATGCTCCACCTCAGAAAATCCAAATCCATCAGAGCCACGAGAGCAAGAGATTTGAACCTCAACACAGAAATAAATAGGACGTGCTGGAGGGACAGATTCATAACCCAGAGGCTCCCTACACTCTGGAACAGAATCCCAGTCCATGTTAGGCAGAGCCCCTCACTAACTCTCTTCAAGAGAAATCTTGACGAGTGGATGGGAGATCGTAGGTTTACCCCGGGTGTCATCTCTGTGTCACTACTAGACAGAGGCACAGTAAACTAAACCCTACATGGGCATAGTATTCTCATCTTAAGGGGTGGTGAAAGCCACACACACTCTGGCTAGGCTTATAAATGCCCTAGGGCAGATAGCCTAGTATGAACCTATGAACCTAATGCTTGCAATGAGTGCAGTTTCATGTTTAGACTAGTGTTTAGCAGCATGACGTTTAATTTGCATTTTGATGACATTTTCATGTTGGTAGTTTTGACCTCATGGCATTGCCTAAAAAAAGGCACTATTGGGTTGGCAAGAGCTTTTGCCAGAAGCTTGAAGTCCAAGGAGACAGATGCAGGCCATCTCTGGAAAAGCATTGTGGTCTGTCGATCATATCTTCCCAGGCAGTCAGGTACTGGATCCCCTTGGAATGACACCAGAAACTAAGCCAATTGTTAAATTCAGTCATTTTCTGTTTGCATTGAGGCATCATTTTAGGTGATGGTAGAATGCTGCTTAAGGTTAGGAACATACCTGCCTGGGACACATATTCAGTGAGCACGATCATGTTTCTCTTCATATAGTCCAGGGAGGTACATGTCAAGACCTAGGTACTCAGGTTGACAACAGTCTCACATTCAACCATCATGTAGTGGTAGTGGTCAGAAAAGCCTTTTACTTGGTTCATCTCATAAGTAAAGGGATTGCATCCAGAATAAAGGAGGTTATTACCTCTCTGTACTCCTCCCTCATTAGGTCAACAATTGAGTATAACCCCTGTTTGGTATGTACCTCTCCAAACACCTCTGCCAACTGAAAAGGCTACAGAAATACCTCACAGAGAGAATCCATGGCCTCCAACACCTGTCCTATGTGGACAGGCTCAAATCACTATCACTCTATCATAGGATCATAAGATCATAAGAAGTTACTAGGCTATTGGCCCTGAGTTCTTTATAAGCCTAGCCAAGAGTTTAGCCCATGTTTAGACAAGTCAACATCCAAAGCCTCTGTCCAGTGGGAACACAGATGGAATCCCAGTGGTGTATTTTCTGTTTCCAATCCAGTTATCTAGGTTGCTTAAAAAGGGGTAATGAGTATTGTGCAGATTGCTCAGAGCTGATCTGTGTCTCGCTTACAAGGCAATATCGGACCCTGACCTACTAGAGATGCTCCATATCCGTAAGTTTAACTCCTCATGCATTACCCACTCAAAAGGCCTAAATCTAATATGTGACATCAACAAAACCTGCTGGAGAGACAGGTTTGTCACCCAGAGGCTGCCCCATCTCTGGAATATACCTCTCATGCATGTCAAGTAGAGTACCTCGCTGACCCTCTTCAAGCAAAACCTTGATGAGTGGATGGGAAACCACAAATTTGTCCCATGGGTTCCACCCGTGTCCCTCATTGACAGGGGTGACAGCTGCTGACTGAGTTTTTTGGGGGGGGATAAACTCTTGGCTAGGCTTGTAAGGGCCCCAAGGCCATCAGCCTAGTAACCTCCTATTATCCTATGATCCTATAAGTCATTCACGCCAACATGGACTATAACAGTCATAACAGTACCTGTTGTTGAGAGACTTGAGTGCATGGGTGATATGGCAGATTCTGGCACCTGACAAATAACTAACCGTGACATTCTCATTATCCAGCCTGGTGAGGGGCACATCTGTATGCCTCGCAGTGAAGTCTCTTATGACTAATATGTTGGGTTTATGTTTAGGCCTTAGTGGCTGTGAGACACAGGTGTGTGGACTATGTGTGGTATGTGGTATGGTGAGCAGTGGAGTTTGTGTTTTTGCCTCTGAGGTCTCTTTTGTTTGGGTATGTTTTTGTTGAGGACCTCTGCATATGTGGGTGTGTGTTGTGTAGCTGTGGGTGGTGTTTGAGGTGTGGTATTTGTGTTGACAACCTTCTCAGTGCAAGATATACTGGCCTGTGAGCGAGAGAGCATAGACTTTATGTTCTTAATGTAATTGCATCTCTCACAAATTGTTTTCCTAGGTGGTAGTAGTACAGGGTTGTCCATGTACATGAGACAGTTGCTACACTGTCTCAGGATGCCCATATCAACCAGACTGGAAGGATAAACTGTATGAAATTGTCCATCCATATTTGTCAGAATCTAAGGGAGAGAGGCCAGAGAGAGCTAAGGGGTAAAGGGTGGAAGGTCTAAGAGGAGTACCACTAGGTGATCACACAACTGCTACTAAGGGAAAATTTGTAGCTGGAATACCTCACAATGGGTTAAAAACAGTGCATCTGTGGTGCGGGACATGCAAACAAGCCCAAATCAGCTCAAACATGGGGTTTAAATACACAAAAATCGAAGGTTCGAGTAACACAGAGCTCTAGCCAATCTTGCTAGTCCCTGCTTTATTTACTAATCAGTTTGTGCCAGACAAGGTCCAGACAGCCCTGCTACTCTCGCTAGCATGGAAGATAGGCTCCTACAACACAAGATGGCTGCTAGAAACACAGAAGGCAAATACAAGATGGCTGCCAAAAACACAGAAGGCAAAAACAAACAGCTCTGGATGCAGCAAACATGTATCCAGACTATGCTACTTAATGTAAGGGTTAAGAACACAGTAAAACTCACAACAAAACACACAGACAAAAACAGAACTCACAGTATGAAAAATACAGTTAAACAGTTATAAAATGCAGTAAAAGGCAGTTAAAAAGTAATGAATTGCAGTAAATAGCAGTGAAATGCAATTAAACAGTAATGAAATGCAGTTAATCAGTAAATTGCTTTAAAACAGTGGATAAATTAGTTCACAATCACAACAGTAAAAAAACAGCTCAAATAAAGTAGCAATTCAGTACAATACTGTCTTCAGTTTAATCAGGCTACTGACAAGCAGTAACAAATGTGGCAAACTACTATATGCAGTTTAACACCTAAGCAAAATCAGCAAAATGAAGTAAGAAGACCTTAAGTAGAAAGTGAGGCAACAGAAGATAATTCAAGGTTAAGAAGCTAAAGGGGAAGGCCTTCACAACTGATCACACTGTACTCAGTAGAATGAGCTGATGCAATGGGTGGGCCTTCACAACTGATCTCACTGTACTCAATAGAATGAGCTGATGCAATGGGACTGGGATGAGTATCTAGTATCAAATTTATAGTAGAAGTGGGTAACTCAAAAGCCACCAAACTTTAAGACCCCAACAGTTGAGTGGGAGGGTGGGGATCTAAGATCACAGCAGAGGTAAAGATTCAGTTCACTAAGCCTAAAAAACAGTTGCACTGTATAAATATATATGCAGCAAATATTGTCTTAGTTAATCAGAAGGGCAGAAAACAGTTGAAAATAAGCACTTATCTTTTGTAGTCTCATAACAGGTTTTTTGGAAAACAGCAGGGCAAAGGCAGAAGGCCTAACTCACTGCAGCTTTGAGCAAACAAGCACAAACTGTTTTTTAACACTGGCTATTTAAGTCAGATAAACAGGAGCCAGCCAAAGTTCAAATTATCCAATCAAAAAAACCCTAAACAGAGCCTTGTAGCAGTACCTCTAGCCAGATCTGTCCAAACTGAAATCCCCTCCCATGAGGCAACAGTTGAGCCTCTCTAGACAAAAGATTAACTGTACTACAAGCTCCTAAGGTTGTAAACAGCACTAGACTCAGCTCTATGCTACTGTTTTTCAAGTTCAACAACAAGTAAAATGAACAGAACAAGCAGAAAAACAAAAAGGAGACAATGATCAGAACAGAGGTAAGGATTCAATTCATTAAGCCTAAAATACAGTTGCACAGTTTAAGCATATATGTAGCAAATATTGTTTTACTTAATCAGAAGTCCAAATAAAGTCAGAAACATCTGACTGCAAATAAGTCAGATAAAAACTGATATATATATATATATATATATATATATATATATGTATGTATGTATACATATGTGTGTATATATATATATATATATATATATATATATATATATATATATAGAGAGAGAGAGAGAGCTATTTATTTTTTTTTAATTAAGTAGTTCCATGCTACTGTTCTTTATCTCCCCACAACTTAAGAAGTGGTGAAAGGACAAGTGGTCAGATTATCGATAACCACAATTTAAGAAGTGGTGAAAGGACAAGTGGTCAGATTATCAATAATTATACCACATAATGGATTGTTTTTAATGGAAACTGATATATTAAAAAATGTTCATTCAGAGAGGACATCAAATTGATTTATTAACCCAGATAAGTAATGAAGTAGTGGCTGGCAGGACAACAAAATTCAGCTTCATATTGGCAGTAGATGTAAAGAAAATAAGTAATACAATGGCTAACGAAACTACTGACTAAAAAAGGCTTAATGGAATCTTCTTCATGATTTATTTTACAAACAGTGATGAAAAAATTGGAATTTTTTAGCATATAGAAGATTTTATTGATATTCTGGGAGGCAGACTGACATTTGTACATAGGCGAGGAGAAATATTAAAAATACCAATGAACAAAATTAGGGGTCTGATTTTGATCTTGGTAATAACAGTATTAAAAATTCAAATTTAAATATGGTAGCTGCAAACAGTTTAGATTCATAAACAAAATTAGTAGTGTAACATTCATAAATTATGACAAACTCATTTCCAGTAAACACTTTTTTGTTTGTAATACGAGATGAGTCGTATATTCGGCTCCCTGACTTTCATGTACCAGTTTTTCTGTGGAGTAGACAGTAGGGTGCTTCAGAAGCAGAATATAAGAACATGGCTGCAATCTTAAAAAGAGGGAGTTAAATAATGCTTTGAGTAAACTCAGTATAGTGTGAATTTCATGTGTTTGGATAAGACAAAAGGCCCAGATTCAAAAAAACTTGCTCTTGTTGTAAGTGAATTATTCCAGTGCAAGGCCTGTCTAAAAATCAGGTTCATACTGGAGTAATTCTTGGTCAAAATACTCCAACACACTTCTGCACGCCAGAAAGTTTTAATAAAATAAGTAAAGCTTTTGGGTTAACCACCCTTCAACATGTATTGATGAAGGGTGGTTAACCCGAAAGCTTTACTTATTATATTAAAACTTTTTGGTGTGCAGAAGTGTGTTGGAGTATTCATACTGGAGTAAGTCACCTTCACCGAGAACACGTTTTTTAGAATTGGGCCCAAAGTGTACCTCAGTATGAGAGATGACAGCTGGAAGACAAAACGAAAATATAAGGATTTACTAAGAAAGTAATTGCCCCTGAGTCTAAATCATCTCATGGTGCCTCTATGGGAAGACTTCATAGGTTTTAGTGGCATATTACAAAAGTAGATTGCCAAGCCTGTCTTCTGCATAGATACTGCTTTTCCCACCTAAGTTTTGAACCCAGGTTTACTAGTCTGTAATCCTTTGCCTTAACCTCTGTGCTATCTGGCTGAACATTAAAATTGAATTCCGTGAAGCCCACAGCTATCAACAAGAATATATTTATTAATGGTGTGCTAAAGTCATATGGAGCTAAATTATAAGTTAGACCAGCATAAATGTTATATTTTTATGCTAAAGAGCAATTTGTAAAGTAAAATCCATTTTAAAATGAGGTCTAAATTTTATTTATATATAATATACACCCACACTTTTATATATATATATATATATATATATATATATATATATATATATATATATATATATATATATATACATATAGTTAAATTCATATGGTTGAGCATACATTGCTCGACCATACATTTGAATGACTTTTCTCCATGAATCTCGTAACGCCGAATGGTTGGAATGTTGTAAAAACACTGAATTCAACATTTCCGACTGCTCTACACACTAAAATGAGTGCTAACATGGGTAAAAAAGGGGACGGTATTTTGCAATTCGCAACACTTGCAGTCGCATTTTTGAGATGTTGCTGCACTCCTTTCAGCCATACCCACTCGACCATTCAGTCGATCATATGCATTTACACCATACATGCATATATTATATACACATGGGTTTACTTCAGAAGACTGACAAACCAAAAGTCTGAATCCCAAAATACTGAAAACATTTTTAATGCAGGGGGGAAGCCTTCTGCACCCCTCTTGGGGGGGGGTGGCTGCTGCTAATTATATATACCAACACCAAGATTGCACAACAGTGAAGAAGTGGCAAATTCTATCCGTCAGTATTTTGAGTTTTCAGTGTTTTGGGATTCAGTCTTTTAGTTTTTCAGTCTTCTGAAGCAGACTCATATATATATATATATATATATATATATATATATATATATATATATATATATATATACATAAACATAAGACTGCTGTTTTTGGAAAAAAATAATTGTTGCCAAGTTTAATGTATTAATGTACTGCACTTTTTGATTTGTGGAATAATTTAATTGCATTCAGGTTTATTGGTATAAAACAATGATTCAATGATCCAGATCTTAGTTCTGGAGAAGTTTATTAATGTAACAAAATAAAAGCGCTTACCTTTATTAAAAAAGAAAAAAGATCATCTTGGAGTATTTCCCTGTGGCTGGTTTCCAGAGACCCAGCAGCAGTTTTTGGTTCATAATTTGTTTTCTGCTGCTACATTTTGACACATCTTTTCTTTTTTCTTTTTCTTTTTTTTTTTGACATTTATGTATAACTTGGATTACGTGTATTTTCTATTAATGTTTTACTGTTAATATTTGGAGATTTACATATCCTGATTTTTTTTTTTGTAAACTATATCACAAGTATATCGGGAATTGTTTTATCTTTTAATCTTTGCAATAAACTCCCAGTTCTTAGATGTTTTACTGCTGCTCTCTCAGGCTGTGGCTGAAATGAATCAATTTTTGAGGCAGTTCAATACCTTGGTTAACCAACTTCAAGTAAATAAATAAATAAGTCCATCAAGATAAGGCAAGACTATGGCAGGTACCATCACTCCAAGTTTATGGGGTGAGAGTGAATGCTTGATACATGAAATATTCTGCAGTTTTATACAAAATAATTGGAAAACATAAGTCACCTGGTCCTGAGCATTATCTTTTGTAAAAGATCAAAAACGATCCAGCACAAAGGAGAAAAGTGCCTAAATCAATTTATTTGTGGCAAATATAGAAACATAATACTGCAATAATGCTGCAAACCAGTTTTGGCTATATATCCAGCCTTCCTCAGTGCAGAAATAAAGGTCTAGATGACACATCCTGGTATCTTCTTATATATCCAAACATTTAAAGGTGTATACATGTTCAAAAAATGATATGCATGTTCCAAAAAATTGGAGATACATGCAAAACAGAATTATAAATGTAAATGGAAAATATAAAATATAAAACATCACAAAGTAAATTCATTGGCAAAGAAATTGCATATATAAAATATTTAAGAGCTGGTTACATATGACTAGCAAATTTCATTTAAGCCAGGTTTGAATAAAGCTCCTAACCTGGTAATGCATGAGGATTCCATATTATTTAGTCTGTCATGCCAGCCTGCTTTTAAATTTCTGTGCATGTCAATCTTGTCTATGATAATAAATTTGAATTGTGCGGTTTTTTGAATCGTGGTATGTTTATACAAGGCATTTGTGATTTTGTGGGTTCTAATAGTGCTAAGATGTTCACTGATTATATGTCTAAATGGCCTGGAGGTTTGGCCCACATAAAAAGACAAACAAGTACATGTTGCCAAATAGATCACCCAATCCATATTGCAATTACCAAAATTTTTTATCTGATATACCTTAGGGGTGTTGCAACTAGTGAATTCTTTAGTCTTAAAGATGTGTCTGCATGTACTACAATGGCCACACGGAACAGAACCTATCAAAGGATCACCAAATAAGGTAGTCTGGATGGATGCAGGAGGATTATATCTTTTGTAGTGTGTCAAATAAGAATTAATAGTCCTGCCCCTCCGATAGGAGAAAGAGCATCTATTTGGCAGTATGTCGTTTAAATGTTCGTGGGCACGCAAAATGTCCCAGTGATTATTAATTATGTCTCTAAATGAGGATGTGTTGCTGCCAACAGTAGTGACAAATCTAATGGGTTGACGTGTTGATGTATTTGATCCAACAACAATTGAACATCTTAGCGCTATTAGAACCCACAAAATCACAAATGCCTTGTATAAACATACCACGATTCACAAAACCGCACAATTCAAATTTATTATCATTGACAAGATTGACATGCACAGAAATATAAAAGCAGGCTGGCATGACAGACTAAATAATATGGAATCCTCATGGATTACCAGGTTAGGAGCTTTATTCAAACCTGGCTTAAATGAAATTTGCTAGTCATATGTAACCAGCTCTTAAATATTTTATATATGCAATTTCTTTGCCAATGAATTTACTTTGTGATGTTTTATACTTTATATTTTCCATTTACATTTATAATTCTGTTTTGCATGTATCTCCAATTTTTTGGAACATGCATATCATTTTTTGAACATGTATACACCTTTAAATGTTTGGATATATAAGAAGATACCAGGATGTGTCATCTAGACCTTTATTTCTGCACTGAGGAAGGCTGGATATATAGCCGAAACCGGTTTGCAGCATTATTGCAGTATTATGTTTCTATATTTGCCACAAATAAATTGATTTAGGCACTTTTCTCCTTTGTGCTGGATCGTTTTTGGTTTTTTACATGTTCCTTGTGGATCTGTGCACTAGAGTCCATCTTGCGTGACATTTGGTTCATTCCTTTTGTAAAAGATGATACCAAGATTCCTTACCCACTCAGCAAGTTTCCATTAGCCACCACTGTAGGTAACGGTGTGACTAAAACTGGTTGGATTCTTTAGAGTGGCATGAATTACCATGGCCATGGTTTTGAAGGTGAATTTTACTTTTCCTCAAGTGATCAAAGATCATGCAGTTTTTGGATGCTTTCTGTGTCTTTTTTTAAAGAGACAATAGAGAAATTGTGCTGAAGAAGAGAGAGGTAGAACTGAATATGACTGGCATAACAGTAATTCATACAATGGAAGTATGTATATGGAAACAAGTAGAAAACTCAGAATTAATTCTTGAGGCACACTGGAAGTGACACAGTAACTGGACAAAGGATACATACCAGAAACTGTTGTTGTGTATGACCTGAAAGTAGGAAGCAAACCAAACAAGGACAGTAGCTGAAGTTCCACAATAAGTCTTAAGATGATCTAATATAATTTTGTGGCCCACTGTATGAGATGCAGAACAGAGAATGGGAAATATAAGGATGGAATAACAACACTGATCTTTAGTCATGAGGAAGTCTTGATGACCCTAGTAAGGGCTGGTTCAGTACTACGCCTGGTGCAGACACCTGAGTGAAGTGAATTACAAACTCAGTACACCTACAGAACTGAATC
Organism: Protopterus annectens; assembly: GCF_019279795.1. Lineage (NCBI taxonomy): Eukaryota > Metazoa > Chordata > Ceratodontiformes > Protopteridae > Protopterus > Protopterus annectens. Next base: position 524,454,090 of record NC_056737.1, read on the forward strand.
ATGCTCAGAGTAAAAGACTTTCTCTATAACTTTTCTCAATAAAGGGGAAGTTAGAGAATAGGAAGTAATTATCAAAACTGTTAAGATTCAAGTTTTATTTTTTGTTAGAATAGTGTTCAGTCACCAGGGCATCCTTCAAAGCTGATGGAAAGACATTATTCTTCATGGACGAAATGATGATTGCTTAAATTGGTCCTTAGATAAGCAAGGTAGACAATAACTAACATTGTGAGAGAAGGGTTTAAACCATGGGTGGAAGCTACATTTGAAATGATAGATAAAAGGACACTGTAATCCAACTTGTGCAGCTCACATTACGTCCAGGGTAGAAAATCATTTCAGGTAAAGCAGTCTATCTCTGACCTTATTATGGAGGCAAATGCTCCCCTCATTGAAGCCAGCTTAGCTGGAAGAAATTAGTGTTTTAACTCACATTATTCAGAAGAAAGTGCTTCACAATTGGCAGACAGGCTGGGTTACTGAGCCTGCCGACCACCCAAAAGAGTGCAGCTAATAGATCTGATGAGATGAGATCTGTCTTGGCAAGATCACTGCCTGATAAGTTGAAGAATCCTCATCACAGAAAGGCTTGTTATTAGAGAGAGAGAGTGCAGACTGCCACCAGTTATGCTCAAACCTTTGTCCTGTCTTCATACAGTGGAGCTCAGCATCAACCATGGTTCACAAGGAGCAAGGCAGAGAGGGCATATGCAAGATGTGACAAGCACAGCTAAAGATGACCTGACAGATGTCTTTTATACTGCAAATCACCTTGTTGTACTAGTCACCAAAAAGAACTAGTGGAAGGCAGGAAAAAATCTATCAACCATTACAACATTTAAATTTGTGCATTCTACCAGTTTAAGATTGTGTGGGGGTGGGGTGGAGGGACACTAATCAAAGTAAAGCTAATGAGACCCAAATAAGGTGCTAATTATGACAAAAGACAAATTACATGTTTGTATACGTGTACACACACACACACACATACACACACACACACACACACACACACACACACACACACAGACACACACACACACACACACACACACACACACACACACACACACACACTCACTCATACAAATCTATAGATACATAAGTGCATCTAAGATATTTCTAAGAAATCCCAACCCATCAAAACCTTCATGGAATATAAAAAGGTCATGCCAGATTTAGAGTGAGGATAACTGATGAACTGTAAGATATCAAGACTCATGTTACATAAGGAGCTCAGGGAGCCAGGATAGGATATGGTGAAGGGTACTGACAGTATACCTCTCTGTATCTTAAGGTAACATCCAAGTGTGTCTACATATCCCATGTCAGAAGCGTGTTACTATTCAGTCTGTAGTGGACCAGTTTCAGGACACTGGAAAGACATCACAGACATAACACTCTATTGGAGGAAGCTGGGCTGGGTTCATTAAGGAGAGAAACCTACAGGATAAGAAACACACGTGTTTGTGGAAAACAGGTCATGTGAATCCAAATATTGGAACTTGATTGACAAAATCCAGTAGATGTATTATGCCTTCACCTTTGTAAAGCCTTTGACAAAATCCCATACCAGAAGCTGATAGACAAACTGGTAGACTTTCAGTTCTGAAGGTGAGAAGTTGATCAAAAGGACACAGTGGTGTCGGAGTGACCAGGAGCAAAGAGTAGTAGTGAGGTAAAACTCTTTGAAAGGAAAGACAGGTGGTGAAATTAGTTTCACATGTATCACTCCTTGTACCACTGCTCCTTGGTGTCTTCATGTTAGAAATCACTTGGGCCACTGAACTCTGGATCAACCTGCTTGCAGATGACTGAGTAGATGTACAATGGAATATGGAGTGAAAGACTTTAAAAAAACTGTACAGTGGGGTGAGCAAGGAAAAGTAAAACATTTCACATAGACTAAAATAACTCCAGAAAAGAACAACATGTGGGGAGGTGACTATATAAAGAGCAGGAAAAGCCCTTGAGGTGATACTAACAGGAAAAGCTATCCAAAAGGTACAAAGTGAGAAAGCCATAGCTGGGAGCAGTAATGCTAGTCTGTTTCTGGAGATGAATAGATTCCAGAGGAGTTATATTACCCATTACATATGCATTGACAGACTATAACTCTAGTGTTATACTCAGTTCTGGTACCCACAAAGAGAAAGTAGGAGTTCATAGTTGGCATTATACAGAAAATGTTGGGAGGGTAATAGCAAGAATGGAGGAGTGGAGGAAGATCATTTTAGAGGGCCTAAATCTGTAGCCACCTGAAGATAGGACAAAAAGTGGAAATGCAGTGTAGGTTCATAAGGCACACTGTGGATACTGTCATGTGACTGATGTGATACAATTTAAGAAAAAACAAGAAGAAAGGAATGAAGGAATGAACATAGATCTAGGTCAACTTATTACAGTAATAGGCTCATAGGTGTTTACTAGGTTAATGACCACAAGGGCCTTTTTAAGCCTAGCCATGCATCCCAAATCTCTGACAAGTTATGGTACCCTTGATAAATGCATTGAAGTGATAATTGCAGTGAAGGGACAGGGTATGACAGGTGAGACTAGGAACTGGCTTCAGAAAGCAAGTTACAGTAATGTTTGACAAGCAGTGTTGTATGGTATACAAGTGCAGTAGTAAAATGGCACGTGGAGGCTGAATTATTTGTACCTGCTAATAACCAAGTATAAATATCACTAACCAGTAATACTAATCACAGCATTCTCCACTGTTTGATAAGTGCTGTTCTGTAATACCCACCACTGAGATGCAATATTTAACTTTAAGCAAGAAGAGTATTTAATTTTATTTTACCTGTTTGCAGTCATCATTTTATGCAGTGTTTTGGAGTAAGCAACTTACAGCAATATGGCTGTATTTCTTTGAAAAGCACTATTCTGTGATAATCAGTAGTGACAATTCATGCCCCCATAGTTAAGCAACAGGAATATCTCTCTTTAATTAATACGTTTTCAGTTTTAACTGTTTAGTAGAAAAATGCATCAGCATTGCCTTATCTCTTTGATAAAGTGTTTTATGAAATACCTCATAGAAGCCAGTTATTAACTCTGTTTTGCATGATTACTGGTACCATTCAGTGCATTGTTTAAAGGTAACATATAGTAACATGGCACTGATCGTTTGAAATGCATTACGTTTTCTACCTGATTTGGAAGAGTAGTACAATGCAGCATGTGCAGTGTGTACCTTTCGAAAACACCTGCAATTAAAAACAAAAGACAATAAAAGTAATGGTCAAACATTCATAATTTAGCACATCTGTAATACTGGCAGATGCAAATGGTCATGTGATCACAGACAGTCAGGATTACTTCCCGGGTGGTCATGGAACACAGCAGGAACTGGGAATCTACCCTTGCCTGCTGGTGAGCAATCTCAGAATGTGTGTGTGTGTGTGTGTGTGTGTGTGTGTGTGTGTGTGTGTGTGTGTGTGTGTGTGTGTGTGTTTATCTATCTATATCTATGTATATATATATATATATATATATATATATATATATATATATATATATATATATATGTGTCAACTTGGTAAAAAGGTAAAAAGATTGGCATTTTAGTGTTGTAAATATATATATATATATATATATATATATATATATATATATATATATATATACATATATATATATATATATATATATATATATATATATATATATATATATATATATATAGCCCACACACCCTAACCACATAAGTAATATGTGTTAAACTTAAGTCAAACCATGAACCAATAACAGTTCTGAAGAAGTCCAATATGTGTGGAAATGGTTCTGAAGAAGTCCAGTATGTGTAAGGGTGGAAGCACTTAACTGTTACCATTTTTACCAATTTTTTATTTTTCTGTAAAGAAAGTTCATGTAATACATGTTTAATGTTTCCCCTGGTGAATTAGTGAACTGTTTTAAAAGTATTCATCCATTATTACATTTTTTTTTATTATTTTTTTCGTTACGTGTCTTAAAACCATTTGGTCTCATACAGCATTGGACCCCTTGGGCAATTCAGCACTACATGAGCCAAGCCTTGAACTAGCCTCTTACCCCAGCTATGTACCTTACCTTAAAAAACAGTTTACTATCAAAAATTCGAAGCGAACTCGGTCGACTCCACTTCCATCAAGAATCGGAATGTCGAACTTGGCAATGTTGAATGCCAGTATTGCCGAACTACAAACCTCACCCTTATCTCGACCCATGTTAAAACCCATCCGTAGGTTGAATTTGGTTTGTGATTCGGCAGTCTCGGTCTTCGATAATGTGAGTTTTGAATTCTTTCGGTTGACCATATGTGGGTCGACCAAGTTCACTTTGAATTTTTGATAGTAAACCAAAAAAACACTTACTGTAATATTAACATTGCACAAAACAGCTCAAATACTCATTGCTCATACACACACAGTACTGAATCTATCCCCTTACCTGACCATTATTCTAACCTTAACCATTAGACTATATGAAGAGAGACATCATGGAGCTCTTTGAATATGTGCCTCAGGCTGGCATGAGCCTAGCATTGAGCAGCATTTTACCTCCTCCAAGGATGATGCCACAATACAAACAAAAGATGATTGACTTTAATAATTGGCTTAGCTTCTGATGTCATTCTAAGGGGGTGCAATATTTGTCAGCATGGAAGGAGATGGTCATCAGACCATGCTGCTTTGCCAGAGATGGTCTGCTCTTCTCCCCTCTAAGCTTTTGAATATTAGTTAAAACATTGTCTTCCCCATAGTGCCTTTTTTAGGCAATGCCAAACTGAAAGTACTTCCGACATAGCAAATCAAAACCAAAAAAATCTAAAGGCATTACTGCTCAATGGTAGGAGTCTAAACTAAAAAACTTCACTCCCTAGAATCTGTCTTCACCCTAGAAAATGCTAACATCTGTGTGGTCACTGAGGCATGGTTTAGAGCCACAGAGAGCACACCAACAGTGCAAGGTTATAATTCCTTCTACACATTTAGGCCAGCTACTTCACAGGCAGGGACTAAAGGTGCAGATGTCTCTATTTACATCAAAAATAAATATACTTCAAGGCTGGTCAAACAGGACGATGCACTTGAGCTGTCTATGTTCAAATCACCACATGAAAACTCCAATACCACTTCCTTGCAAGCTATAGGCCCCCCTCTATGACCCAGGAAACCTATACCATGTATTTAAACTTATTAGAAACACTAACCATCCAACCCAATACCATTTTCATGGGTGGGTTTAATTACCCCACTATTAACTGGGAATCCTACGTACATCCACAGAGATTCCTGGATTTTGTAAACACAAACTCCATGGACTAGACAGTCAATACACCAACTGACGTGCAACCATACAGGATCTGGTCATCACTAATATGGGACAGTGCTGCACACCTCCTACTGTAATGTCTTCCCTGGCAGGGTCAGACCACAAAATGGTCTCCCTTGAAGTAAAAATAAAACATGGACCCCCAGCTACCCCAGCTAAACCTGGAATATTCAGGAACTAGTCTAAGGCTAACCTCCTGCTATTAAGTGATAACCTGTCAAAATTTCAACCCCCCATAAACCCTGAGAACACTGCTGCCTTTGCAGAACTGTTCACAAAAACCCTGTACAAACATGTTAATATCTGCATAGAGGCATCTGTACCCACAAGGAAGAAGTACAGAACTAACTTAAAAAACAAGCCACACTGGTGGAATCACAAAATCAATAGGCTGTATAACAGAAGGAAGAAAATCGTGACAAAAATTAGGAAGTGCAGCACCCAGCAGGATAAACACACTCTCATCAAACTAAACAAACAACTCAAAGGACAAATAAAGTTTGCCAAAGCCAAATTAGAGGTAAGATTAGCCTCTCAGGCCAAGAACAACCACAGAGCATTCTTTAGCTATGTCCACAACCTCAAAGACAATACACAATTGTGTGCAGAGCTCATTGTAAATGGAGCCACCTATACTGAGCCAGGAGATATAGCAAACCTCCTGGCTGATAAATTCAGCTCCAACTTTACCCCTCTCTCCCCTTCAACCTTCCCTCAGGAAATACTATCAAATATAACTCCCCCATTATCACTAGGGAACAGGTCCTTAATGGTCTCTCTAAGACCAACAACATTGCATCAATGGGCCCAGACAATATCCCAGGATGCCTTCTAAATAGCATGAAACATGACCTATCAGGGCCTCTGGAATTACTATTTAACTGTAGCTTCCAAACAGGTTTTGTGATTCATGAATGGAGAGCAGCAACAGTCATCTCTCTGCAAAAGGTTGGGCCATCTACAGAACCTGGAAACTACAGAATCATAAGTCTCAATAGTCTTATATGTAAAGCCATGGAAATAATTATCATGGAGATGATCAACAGAGATATAGTAAATCTTCAGACACTGGACCCAACCCGGTTTGGTTTCGTCAAGGCCAGACCATGCCAACTTAACCTGATGGACTTCTTTGAGAAGGTAACCAAAGCAATAGATGAGGAAAAAAATGGTTCACACTGACTACCTTGACCTGGCCAAGGCATTTGACATAATACCCCACTTGGGCATTGTTGACAAACTCAGGCGGTTAGGTACAAACTTGTATGTTACCCGGTGGATAGCCAACTGGCTCACAGACAGGACCCAGGAAGTTAGAATTGGGGAGTCCACCTTTGCAAAGAGGGCAGTCACAAGTGGAGCCCCATCAATAATCAGTACTTGGACCACTCTTTTTGGCATTTACTTCTCAGAAGTCAAGGCCAATGTCAGTGGTCTCTGGCTGACTAAATTTGCAGATGATTGCAAATTAGGAGCTGCATCTCACACTGACACAAATATTCTCCAGGAGGGGTTGACACAGACAAACAACTGGTGTCAGAACTATGGACTAAAACTAAATACCAAGAAATGCATAATAGTATCCTTTGGGAAGTCATCCATTCCTGGTAACTATCATAGTGACAAAACACCACTTAGAGTTGATTCAGTAGTCAGGGACTTGGGACACACATAGATAGTAATCTAGCCTTTGACCATCACATGTCTGCAGTAGTGAGGAAATAATTCTATGCTGAGCAACTTATAAACAAAGGTATGGCATCTAAGTCATTGTTCCATTGTATTCGGCATTCATCAGATTATCATTAAGTACAATGCCCCATTTGATATGTACATAACCAGGCATATCAAATCATCGGAATGTCCACATAGGTTTCTCACTAAAAGAATACAGGGCATAAGTAAAATGTCCTATGTAGACTGCCTCAAGGCCCTATCCCTGTATTCTGTCTCCTACAAGCTTTTGAGGGGAAATCTATGCCTAGCATGCAGGGCATTGACAGACCCCACTCTGATGGACCTCCTGCATATCCACAAAACATACAGCACCAGAATTACCCATTCTAAAGATTTAAACCTTGCCTGTGATATAAATAGGACCTATTGGAGGGACAGATATGTATCACAGAGACTACCCAGTCTATGGAACAGCCCCCATCCATGTGAAGCAGAGTTCCTCCCTAACCCAATTTAATGCAACTTGGACAATTGGGTGGGGAATCAGAAATTCATCCCTGGTTTGGCACCTATGTCTCTAATGGACACAGGGAGCCTGTAAATGGTTCATCTCCCAAGCCTCTGCTTACACTTATCAAGGGTATCATAACTTTTTAGAAATTTGTGATGCATGGCTAGGCTTAAAAGGCCCTTATGGTCGTTAGCACACTTATGAACACACATACTCACTCATATGTTAAATATATTCCCTTACCTGACCCTTACTCTAACCCTAACCTGCAAACACTTACAGAAACACTAAATCTATCCCCTTACCTCTCCCTAGTTGTAACCCTAACACATACATGCAAAAACATATACACACACACACACACACGCACACACACACACACACACACCCCCCACACACACACACACACGCACACACACACACACACACACGCACACACACACACACACACACCCCCCACACACACACACACACGCACACACACACACACACTCTTCCAGCCCTTCCAGTAAGCCACTTACTTTTGTTGACCAACCAGTACTTTGTGTGTATAAACTCGGTAAACAGATTGTTACCAAGGAAAAAAATATCAGTGACTTTAGTTTCAGCTTCATGCTGCAAAATATGTCTCCTCATATGATAAGATTTCCTTATCATCAGCACAACATTTTGAAAATGTAGTCATCTGCGTAATAATTTGCTTTGATCTTTACTAATATGATTGGCCCATAGAAACGCTTTCATGACTGAAGTGGCATGAGTCATTTGCAAACAGGCATTAGCTAATACAATTTTTTTTTTCAAAATGGTATTTATCCAAATCACAGAATTTCATTTCTTTTCATTTTTTTGGTAGGGGGTGATCAAGGCCACCTACAGACTCCCCATGTAACATATTGTAATTTATGTACTCCTGTTTAAAATGAATAGCTCTGACCTCACTGCACCTGAGTAAATGGGCAGTTCTACTTTCAAAGAACTTTGTTTAGTGAAAATGTGCTACTGGCAGTTGTGCATTATGTCACAAGTGGAGATTGGCTAAGTCACCTAATCTTATTCTCATTTCTGCCAGACTGGGGGTACAAAATTCAACTTCGACGTTGAAAAGTACTTTTTATGGGAAGAGTACTGGAAAAAATGCAACAAGCTACCCAAATGTTTGTTTCTCTGTAAGTTAATGAAAACCTTCAAGAGAGCCCTTGATGACAGGTGAGCTAGGAGAACAGCACTGGAAGGACACATGGAAAGTGCTAGTAATACAAATTGGCTCCAAAACAAAGTTTACAAACAAGAAAAAATGTATGTTACTGCAGAGACTCCAACTCGCAGTTCCAGCAGGAAACCATCTCAAAAAACACTCAAAAGCTGTTGAAACATTTGGTTTTACACTTTTGTTTTAATAAATGCAAAACTTCTTCAGATAAAACAGTTGCTGTTGTTGTCTTTCAGCTTGCCGCGGTGGTGCAGCGGTAGCGTTGTTGCCTCACAGCAAGAGGTTATTCCATTCGATTCTCAGCTGGAGTGCGGGGAGGGCCTTCTGTGTGGAGTCTGCATGTCCTCCCCGCGAATGGGTGGCATTCAAAAGACATGCGTAAATGGGCGTGCCTTCGTTGAAGGCTGGACATTGAGCTGGCACCTCAGCGTTCATCAAAATGTAAATACAAATTGGACAAACCATATAGACAAATAAACTTCTGTCACCACCTCTACGTTCTAATGTTGCTTTAGACTGAACTATGCTTTCTTCTACCTTTCCTTAGTCATCCTTACATCTATTACATTCTAGTACATTTGTGTTTACAACTGTCATTTCTTGATGACCGTTAATACTTTCTGTAATTTATGTAAAGCTTTCCTGCTTAGTCACTCCAGAGGCATAGCTAGAATGGGGTCAAGGGGAGCAGATCTCCTAGGCACAATGTATTGGGAGACATGTAGATAGGTCTTTTAGTGCATTACTCTCATTCAGAAGTGAATGCTGACATTGCATTTGTGGTCAAAACTGAAGGGCTTTAGTGCTTTGTGTGTGGTATAAACTGTAAAAAGCTGCTTGCTACAAATGTAGAAAGTAGTTTGTTACAGTTTAAAAGAAAAGGAAATTTTCTTTGGTCCTCTGTTGAGGTGGGGGTGCCAGATCAAGGAATGGCACAGGGTGCCAGGAATGCTAGCTACAACTTTGTGTCATTCCCATAGCTTTCTAAAGCTTGTCTTCCTTACCATTATGCACCATGTCCATTTCTGAATGCACTGACTTCTGAAGTTCATGCCCCATTCATGGGCTTGTAATAAAATGTAGACTAATCAAATATGTTGTTTTCTGCAATTATTTCAAGACTGCCTGACAGAATTCTAGTGCAGTACCATATTTTGCTTTGGCTACAGAATATCATTTCTCGCTCATGTCACTGAAAGTTACATCTTTTTGAGTAGAGATGGATGATATTTACTGGACTTCCTCATATAATATTATTGTGACTACTGTAGTTCAGAAACGACCCTTTGGAAAAATTAAGGGTGATGAGGCTTCATGAAGCCTTGGGACCCAGCTTTCAGAGACTGCTGGCCAGCAACAAGGAAAAAAAGACAAATACATAAAAAACAAAACTGATGTTTACTGTTTTCCTGCCAGCATAGAAGGTTAAAGTGTATTGGTCACTTTTGGAAACATCCTTGATTTACAATTAATTTAATTTTTGCTATACTCTTCATGTTTAAGTTACAAATAATATTGCAAAAAATGAAGATTACAGGATATTGTCTTATTATTTAGTTCACTGTCTACTCATTTTTTTTCTACAGTTACAATCACAAAATGTTGTCATTGTAGGTACTGAATAATACTTTACATATGATTGCAATGCATTATGGGCACGAAAGACAACTCACCTCTTTAGAGGAGCAGCTTCTCACTTGCATTGTAGCTTCACTACTACATCATCACATTAATTTGTTTTCAATGTAAAGTATTCCACCTGCAGGAATTAGCTGTCAACATGTCTTAATAGGAAGTAAGAAACTACTACTGATGGATTTGTCATAGAAATACAGTAGCTTATGCATTAATTTAGGTAGTGAGGTATTGTGAGTTCAGTTGTTCATGATGTCATGGTGGGGATCTTCATCTCTGTGAAAAAATTCAGAGGACCTTACCAAGTTCACAGATGATTGCATGCTAGGTGCAATCATTGAGTCCCCTAATGATGGTAACCTATTACAAAAGGGGCTTATGCAGACTAATGATTGTTGCCAGAGTCATGGTCTAAAACTAAACGCAAAAAAGTGCATCACTATCCTGTTTGGCAAAGAAGTGGCCCCTGCAAATTACATTACAGATAGCACCCCAATAAGCTCAAACACAGTAGTAAGAGACTTGGGAACACAGATTGACAAGCAATTTAAACTTCGACCACCAGGTCTCCATGATGGTAAGGCAAGCCTTCTACATTGTGCATCTCATAAATAAGGGTATTGCATCCAAGACTAAGGATGCTATAACAACTCTGTACTTGACCTTCATTAGACCACTAATTGAGTACAATGCTCCCTTTTGCATGTACCTCACCAGACACCTGCAACAACTGGAGAAACCACAGAGGTTTCTAACCAAGAAAATTGAGGGCCTCCAAAATATGGCCTATATGGAAAGACTGAAGACCCTGTCTCTGTACTTTGTATCCTGCAGGCTGCTGAGAGGTGACCTGTGCCTGGGCTATAGAGCAATCTCTGATCCTGCCCTAATCAAATGCCACATGTCTGCAAATCCAATGGGATATGGCCACTCACTCCAGGGATTTCAACCTAGCCTGCGACATAAACAGAATATGTTGGAGAGACAGATATGTCTGCCAGAGACTGCTGCTCCTCTGGAATAAACTCCCACTTCATATGAAGCAGAGGTCCTCAATGACCCTCTTTAAGTACAACCTTGACAACTGGATGGGAGACTGCAAATTCATCCCATGGGTGGCATCTGTCACTCATGAACAGGGGCAGTCAATGTTAATCACTGATTCGCTCTGCTAACAATGACCATCTAACTATGGTCAGTTAGGGAATAAGGATATTACATGGCTAGGCTTATTAAGGCCCTAGGGCTATTAGCCTAGTAACCTCCTAGGAACCAATTTACAAAGTTAAATGCAGAAACAATACACTTTTTGCATTAAAAACTGTAAAATTTGGCAAGAAGGTTATATCTAACTCCAAAGCTTTGTTACTTCTTTAGAACATGATCAATAGACTTTAATATGTTTGTGTCTGCTGCCAGTGTGGGAAAACAGCACAAAGTCAAGGTTTCAAAATTTGCATTGCTTATGAACAAAATCTACAGCTTTCAGATGTCTGTTGATTGTTTGAAGACCAAAATTGTGATCCCCAGAACTGTGGAACTCTAAGTGTGAATGGCAGAACAGATAGCCATTTTAAGATTATGAAATCTGCAGAGTACTCCCCCTACTTAAAGATACAGTGATCTCAGAGTTATACGAATTAGTGGGGTACATCACGGGATGTGAGAGAGCCCCAACAAATACACTTTCAGAGAGTAATAGTGAGTTTTAGAATCTGCTGTTAATCTATTTGACTTACAGTTTAGGTTTGGAAATAATATCAGATCTCGCACACTTCATAGGGGACAATTAAATCATAAAATATTCTTTTAACATCATTATTGTTCAGTAAGACAGTGCACCACTTACATGTTAAAGTAGGATAAGGAATTGTTGGACAAATTAACTACAAAATAAAAGGAAGAATTCCCCGTTGACATGTAGCTTCCTTTTTACTTGTGCTCTGGCTGAGAACTCTGCAGAACATAATCATGTTGAACAAGATGCGTGAATTGAACTTCTTGCTCACCCCTAACAAAACACACTTAAAGGTTATCAAGTAATCAATGTTCGATTTTAGAAATATTCACCAAAACTCATTCTAAGACAAGGATATGCTCACCACCAATGACTGGTTACATAGTTGTGAATGCTCAGATCCTCATAGTGTAAGAATTTCCAATGCTTATTGTGATTTTTGGTTTAATAAACTTTTCTTTAGATCATGTTTTACTGCCCTGGAACTTTCCCTACTCATTCCATCATGTAATTAGTCTGTGTGTGTGTGTGTGTGTGTGTGTGTGTGTGTGTGTGTGTGTGTGTGTGTGTGTGTGTGTGTGAGTGTGTGTGTGTGTGTGCGTGTGTGTATGTGTGTTGTGTGTGTGTGTGTGTGTGTGTGTGTGTGTGTGTGTGTTTGTGTGTGTGTGTGTGTGTTGTGTAAAGGCATATTAGATAGACAGCTGAAAGATGTTTTTCTTTTCCTGAAGAGATGATATAATCTGCAGCAAAGAGAAAAATCTGGTTTGAGAAACAAAGTGGAAAATACAGTCGAGTCATTTACATTGATGTTTATAGACTGGATATATACTGTTTTGGGCTTCTAACCACAGTGACAGCTATGGTTTCCAAGGTCACCAGATGGTAACAAAGCTAAACCTACTATCTCAATAAGGAATGCTTTTTCTTTTGGCAGTTATTCACTGATTAATATTGTGCCTGGGCATGGGAACAATCCCTTTCTATTATGTGAAAATGGAAGCAACCATTGTTATCTTGGCTACTGATTAACATTTTAGATAATTAGATTTATCTTTGGGATTTTGCCACTCACTTGCCAACATACTAGATAAGGTGTACACTAATGTCAAACAGGCATTCATGGCAAAGTCCCACCTGCACCTTGGTAATTCGGGTGATCTATCCATTATGCTGACACCAGTCTACAGACCATTACTAATCAGAGAGAGCCCATCCAAGAAGCAAATGAGAGTCTGGCTGGAAGAAGCAATCTCTGCACTTCAGGATTGCTTTGAATGCACAGACTGGAACATGTTCAAAGAAGCTGCCACTGCAGACCAGCACACTAACCTGAAGAGTACACTGAGTCAGTAGTAGGATTCATATCAAAGTGTGTGGATGAAGTGACAGTTGCCAAGAGCATCATCACACGTGCCAACCAGAAACCCTGGCTCACAAGTGATGTGTACGAGCTCCTGAGGGCAAGTAACACAGCCTTCAAGTTATGGGATAAGGAAGCCCTCAGGTCATCCAGAACAAACCTTACTAAAGGAATAAAAACAACAAAAAGGGCATATGGTCAGAAGATCCAGAGTCACTTCAATGACCTCAGAGACTCAAGGCAAATGTGGCAAGGCATACAATCCATCACACATTACAGGCCCACATCACACAGTGTGATGAGAATATTGACTTGCTCAACAAACTAAACACCTTCTTCAACAGGTTTGAGGAAAGAAATAAAACAACTGTAGTGAAAGTCACTACCAATCAAGGGAATGAAGTACTACATCTCAACCCTACTGATGTTACATGAACTCTACACAGGGTTAACCCAAGGAAGGCTGCTGGACCTGACAACATCCTGGGACAGGTGCTTAGAGAATGTGCTGACCAAATGACACATGTTCTTACAGATATCTACTAATCTTGTTAAGTCAGGCTATCATAATCAAATGCTTTAAAACTACAACTATAATACCTATCCCAAAGAAGTCCACATCGTCGGACCTAAATAACTATCAGCACTCACCTCAGTAGTAATAAAGTGCTTTGAGATGCTGGTAAGGACCATATAACATCCAGTCTCCCTGCATCCTTAGATCCATTACAGTTTGCATATCAACCAAATCACTCCACAGAAGATGCTATCTCAATTGTGCTTCAAGTATCCATGGCCCACATGGAAAACAAGAATTGTTATGTGTGAATGTTGTTCATAGAATTTAGCTCTGCCTTCAACACAGTGATCCCCCAATACCCGATAAAGAAACTTGACCAACTGGGAATAAACACACTCCTATGCAACTGGTTACTGGACTTCCTCACAGACAGTATGCATTGAAAATAGCACCTCCAAGAGCATCACTATGAATATGAGGATTCCTCAGGGCTGTGTACTGAGCCCTCTGTTGTTCACCTTGTTCAGTCAAGATTGCATAGACAAGTTCAACTCGAACGACATCATCAAGTTTGCAGATGACACAACTGGCATAGGTCTCGTCAACAAGGATGACAAATCAGTCTATATAGAGGAAGTTAGTCAACTCATTGTCTGGTGCAGCAACAATAATCTCTCAATAAATGTGAAAAAGACCAAAGAGGTCATTGTTGACTTCAGAAGAAGGCACAAAACACATTCTCCACTAACAATCCACAATTAAATAGAGTGGAAAGAACAACATTCTTGGGGATCCATATCATAGATGACCTAGCATGGAGTGTTACTACTGCCATTGTAAAGAAAGCACAGCAATGCCTTCATTTCCTGCAAAAGATGAGAAAGGCAGACCTCCCCTCTCCAATCCTTACTATCTTTTACAGATGTACCATAGAGAGTATACTAACCAACAGTCTTGCAACCTGGTATGGTAACCCAGTATGAGATGCAAAACAGCTAGATGCAAGAGCTTTTTTCACAGGCCATCAGACTATTAAACTCATACTAATTCAACACTGCCAACAGTAATATCACATATTTTTGTGCAATAACTTTGATGCAGTAATCCCACTGGGATTCTCTTAATTCATATTTTTATGCAATCCTAAATGTGCAATAATGATTACAGCAATCCTAAATGTGCAGTAATGATTACAAAAATCCTAAATGTGCAATAATGATTACTACGTAAAATCTCCCTTTCTGTGAAATGTTTATGTACACTTAGTTAAGAGTCTAAGACAATAATGTGTGTCATCAGTGGTAGCTGTTGTAATACAGAGTGCTCTTCTTTGAGAAGGAGTAGTGAAATTTCATTCTGTGATGCACAAGTTGTATAATCTGAATGACAATAAAGTTTATTTTAACTTTGACTCATGCTCATGCAATTAGTATAGGGAGACAGATTATTACTGGCCCAGCCAATAACCAGAGGTTAGAATCAAACCCTGTACCTTGTATCTGCTAAGAAAAGACCTTAACCATTATGCCAACCCCTCCCCCAAACAAAACGTTCCTACTCTTTTTGATAAATGCCAAAGGATCTTTTCCATCTGCCTAAGCTACTACTAATTTAGGTAAATGAGACTTTGGTTTAATGTCTCATCTGAAGAACAGAATACTCAGGACTGCAACTAATGCTGCACTGCAGTGTCAGTAATGTAAAAATTAATTTATTCAACAGCGTGGGAATAGAACCCAAAGCTTTCTGATCTTCCAGCATCAAATGCAAGTGTGCTACCTCTTGAGTCAAGGACACTTGTTGTAATAGCATAGCAATCAAAGAAAACAGCTTATTTACAGTTTTTCACAGTTAAAATCCTCACATTTACAATGTATATATTTAAGCTTGAAAACACATGCAAATATATGTTGATGCTGAAAGGAAATTACCTTAGGTTTATTTAGGCCTGTTTTCAGCCATCGAATGGAACTTCCATTGAATGGCTGAACATCAAACCCTATCCATCGAACTTTTATTCAGTGAATGTTCATTTCATCAACAGGGAAAGTAACTACTTGGCACCACATCCCCGTCTGCCCTTTTTCCAGCTGTAGTGCAGTCTCAGAGTTGGTATATATAGTTAGGGGTGTGTCTTGTGTGAAGCCCCCTACCTGGGTGGGTTTGAAATACTATGGTGGGGCACACGGGAAATTGGTGGCCAACTAGTTACTTTCCCTGTCCATGAAATGAACATTTGTTGAATGAACGTTCGATAGGGTTTGATGTTCAGCCATTCGATGGAAGTTCCATTCAATGGCTGAACATAGACCCAGTTTATTTACCCCATGAGTGTTGTAGCTAAACATAAACAGCTGCCTGTCCAGCAACTGTTCCTTTTTTCCACCAGTACCATATACTTTTAAACCTCATGTTCAAGCTGTTGTTTCTTCTCATAGTCCATTACCACCATTACCTTACCTTTGAAAACCAACTTAAATTATTCATTTTTCAGTCCTTGTCTGACTCATGGCTTATATCCTTAACAAATATACTTTTTCCCTTTGCTTCTACACTATAGTTTTCTTTTTCTGCATCAACATTATAGTAGCGTGTTCGTCCCACTGGACTGAGAGTGATCACAAGTTATACAAGTGTCAGCTAATGGAATTTATTCTTGTGCCTTGGGCCTTTTATTGCACTTCTTACTGCTATTTTACTTAGTAATATATTTATTTTATTTATTTGTTAACTGGATAAATTGGTTGATCCAAGGAGTCTATATTAAAACAATGAAAATCCATTACATCAAATACCAAAACAGTGACACATAGTACTCAAACCATGAAAATACCGAATGCAGTAAACCCTGAAATTTAAAATATCGAACGTTCATAGTCGGCCAACCACACCACCCGCTACATACTACCTACCCAAACAAAATACATAAACCACATACATACAATAACCAAACCCTACTCCTAACCCTAAAGTAAAGCACTGAAACTCAACTTCTAACCCTACACTAAACCCCACATACGCAGCTATCTATGCACTACCCTTAACCCCTCCCTAACCCTAAGGTCCGTAACTACCGCACACTTCCCCTATGGAGATATACCCAAACAAAATAAATAATACACATAAATACATTTAACAGAACCCTACTTCTAACACTACACTAAATCTTACACACATTGCCTATCTATACACTTACCTTAACCCGCACCCTAACCCTAAGGTTCGTAACTATCTCACACTTACCTTACAGAGCTATACCACAGATGAGCCAATCAAAACACTTAGACATTTCAAATTTCATGGTTTTGCACGTTCGATGATTATGTATTACACGCAATACGTGACAATGATTTTGTATTCGCGTAAATGGTGTTTCGACAATCTAATAGGAACCCGATCCAAGGCTGAGTTCTTTTCAGCCGCAGTCTGAGAGAAAAACATAGGCTATACATTACAACAGCACTTCAGGAAGATGGCATTCTTTCAAAGTGCATCTGTTCAATACCTAATAGATGTAAAATATACAATGATAACTACCAAAAATGTAACTCAGTGTACCTGCATCTGTAGTGTGGGTGGGGTGGTTAGTAGTGCAAACAAGTGAGTCCACCCATTCTGGTAGGGAGAAAGGGATGGATCTGGCTGTGTATCACATTAGTTCCCTTGGAGGAAGGACTGGTATGTTAGTACAGACTCATGGTAGACATTAAGGTCAGCAAGCCACTGGTGATAGTGGTAATCTTCAAAGTTGGTGTGTGGGAGCACGCACCCACATGTGGAGGTATGTTGAGTCTTTGTGGTGATATGGATTGTTCGTTCCTCTGCCTTGGTTGCCAGTATGTTGGTAAATGCACTTCCACTGTAATGTCCACCTGTATAATGGCCTCTTTGGATGGCACTTGCAGATCTGGAAGTGAATACTCACTACTAGAGAATGAAGGGTCTCAGTTCTAGAAGGTTAAGCATGGTGGTCATCAGGCAGAAGGGAAAAAAGAATTAGAAAAACATTTATGGTAATTTTCATACTTAGCAGTAGAGGTGATAACAGGATGGTTACAGAACTATATGTAGAATATTTGTTAAGGTAGTAATACAGGGCACTGTAACAATACACACAGAGGCATTGTATGTATTCTTATGTAGTCCCCTTTTTGAGCAATAATGTGAGTGCTTTAGAAGGAGGACAGATTACTGTTGGCTTGGACTTCAGTGACAAAAGAGATTTCAGGTTTCAAGTGGCAGGGTGAGGCATTCTATTCTGTATTGGGATCAGAGCTGGACCATAGTGAAATAGGGCCTTAGGCAGGGGAATGGATCAGCCCCCCCCCCACAGCCATTCTGGTATCCCATTACTTGTCTCCCCCAATTACCATAAACACTGCTCAAAACAGACAGCATGCATGCTATTTTCTTCTTTACTGAAGGCAGAGATGTGGTTTTAATTTAAAACTTTTAAATATCTTTTGTTGACCAGGTTAGTCCCACTAGGCTAGTAACATCTTTTCAGGGGAGACACTTGGTGGTATTTATAGTACTAGGGAAAATTTAGACAGGGCATTGGGCAACTTCCCCCTACTCTTTTTGATAGCTCAGGTGGATGTAAAAGATCTCACAGTGTCTACCTTTAACACAGACGGATGGGGCCTCAGTTTAACATCTCATGCAAAGGACGACACACTCAGGAGTTTAACACCCCCCCTTAAAGTACACTGCTGTATCAGCGATCCATATACATGATATGGGACCAGATCCCACAGCCTTCTGCAGCAAAGGCAAATATACTAACTTATGTCATACTATCACTACTTTGAAATTCTATAGCACAAACACCTATGGCTATTTGCTAAACAAACTAGTTGCACATTGAAAACAGGCTTACCATAAGCAACAGTAAACTTCTCTTACCTTGAAACTCACATTCCTTGACAATGCACTCCTGCAGTTTTGATGACTTTTCTAATAAGCAGTGAAACAAAATGTGTGAATCAATAAAAGACGGCATGACCCATTTCAGCACAGCTGACTAAGAGGGCAGTCTGTTAGCTGGTGTAGAGGATTAAGTTTCTTACCTCCTGTAGTCATGGTAGAGGATTTAAGCCTGACCAAGCTAATTAACTAACCTGTCATCTCTAACTAGGGCATTTCACACATGTATCCACACTCACCCCCTACATACAACCACCCCCTCCCCCGAGTAACTTGGAAGAAGCAAGCAGCAGTCTGAGGCATTCTTGTGCTGTAAAGCAGAAGCACAGAGAGTGCATTCTTAAAGAACAATGTAAAGATGCACATAAATTGTTTGTTTTAAACTGTTTATTAAAACATTAAATGTTGTGACAGCCCCCCCCCCGGCAAGCAGGCCCTAGGCAACTGCCTAGGCTGCTTAGTGCTGGATCTGGCTCTGATTGAGATTGAATTGGGCTTGATGACATTAACAACTTTTGTACTGAAGCAAAGATTGTAAGTTAAAGACTGCCTAGACAGTTCTTTGGTGGCAAACGGCAGTAGTGCATACAGAAGAATTCCAGCCAGAGACAATCCACCATATTCTCAATTAATGTGTTACCAATACATCTGTATCAGTAGTGAAGTAGTGTTTATACTGTAGGGCAAGTCATTTAAATCTGTAGACCTCTTTTCTTTAAATGGCATGTAGAGTAGAGGAATTGTTTTCTGGAGGCAGTAGGAGTAAGTAGCAACCGCACTCCATGAGTTAATGAGTAACAATCTTGCCTCACAGCTTTGAAATCTGGAATTTTGCACCAAAGATTCACCTGATTTTCGACTTTTTTCTGAAGCAAATGGACTTGAACAATGATTTAAGCCACACCTAACAATATCAAAAAGCAGGGATATTTTGAGTACAAGGTCATCCAGGAAATGTATTTTACATTTTTAGTTTCCACATCCTACAGTGGATACTGAATGGTATTATTCTTATTTTACAGAAATGTACCAACAGGTAATCATCTTCAAACCATTTACAGATAAAAGCAAACCTTTGCTCCTTATCAGCAGAGAGTGAGATAAAAATATGAATTTTGTGTAAGGAGATTTGTAGATGGTATGAGTTAAACCAAGGACCCCCCTCCCCCAACTAACAAGATAGTGCATAGTCCATTGGGGGTATGAGAACATTTTTCCAAATGCCTTTCCTAGCTTGGATGAGTGTGGTCAGCCCTTATATGTCCTCACAGTTCCTGCCACACAGGAATCTACCAGTCAGGACTCAGCCCTCTTAGAAGTGGTCACAGGCACATCCGACACTGTCAGCAGCAGACAAGCTCTCCATCTTGTACACTAAGAGCAGAATCAGGCTTCACTTTATGACTGCATAATCTGCATATGCATAGACCGCATAGTTGAGCATAGATCTGATGCCCATAGAACTATTTTAACTAATGCTATTGCGAAACACCTAGCTGAATATGGCAACTAGAATGAATTTACTTTTAGAGTTGTTGATATTCTGCACAAAACAATAAGGGGAGGAGATATGAATAATTATTTGGAACTGAAAGAATATAATTGGATAATAAGATTGAGAGCAGATCATATACCTGGTATAAATACAATGGTTACAATTAAACCTGTTTTGAAGCATAAACAATTTTACTTTAAATGACATTTTTAAATGGAATATTTTTAATTGTTTCTGTATTGTGGTTGGCTGATGCTTGTCTTGTGACTTTATTAATTTATTATTTAAATGTGGTTTAATTTTCTATATTTTACTTGCATTTACACTGAGGAAGGATTGTCATCCGAAAGCTTTGTACTCTTTTAATAAAACTTTTTGGTGTTTCTAAGCCGTTATATTGTTTTGTATTCACTTTATGACTTCTCACTGTCGATTCACCTTGGCAGGCCTTTCCTGTTCCAGACATGTTTATAATATACTAATAGTTGCAGTAAAAAATTGGACACACACACACACACACACACACACACACACACACACACACATAAAGGCATTAAAGAAGAGCCAGTATACTTGCTGTTTTGTACTCATGAAGACTCGCTGAAAAACAAGAACCATTATTTGATAGGCTTAACGTTTACTGTGGGACTGTTCCATGCTTTTCTTTATCTCAGAAAGAGGCAGGTTTTGCTCATGTATAAATTTAAGTGTTATGTTCTGGGAAACAGTTTACAAAGAATACAGACAAAGCTGCAGCAGACTTTAGAAAGGATGGCATGAGGCAATTTAAAAGCATATAGTAGGACGTGCGCTTTTTAAGGATTTTCTGTAGCACACCCATTTATGATACTAAAATTTACTATCGCAACAAGAGTAGCTTCCTTTCACTGCCAGCCCAACGCTATATGCAGCTATAAAAGAACATATGCATAAACCTGTTGTAGAATAGTTGATATTTTGCTTTTTTTCTCGCAGTGATATTAGCTACAAGAAACAAGTTCCTCCATGTCTGAGCACTGTACTTCAAGCCATATAACTACTGCTACATTCTTTTTAAATGCTAGATTTACAGAACTCTACAAGACTAAGCAGAAGTCACAATGCAGATTTAAAAGCCTGGAGGTTAGATTGTGGATGCTATACTCAAAACCATAATTCACAATCACTGCAGCTGATTATATAAGCACTCAGCATGATATACACATTCTTGTTAATAGCTCAGTGGGGATGCAAAGCATCTGAGAAGCGGGTAAAGTTACAGGCATTATTAAAATGTGAAAGAATATGACCTCTAGGAGCATAGCAAGCAATTACTTTTGTCACTGATGTAAGAAATATACACAGTGATGAGGGATTTCACATAAACAATACTTAAAAATTATTATTTTATTTATACTACAAGTGAATCAGTAGCTAATTATGCTCGATGACGTGTAGAACTTTAAAATCGTGCCTCAGGAGGACACTTTTTTGAGTATTCATTTTATCTTCTAATATAAAATGTGTAAAGTAGACAAATAAAACAGTGAAACCAGAAAAAAAGCTCTTTCAGCTAAAGTACAACAGAAAAGTGTTGCAGCTACTGAAAAAGGCCAAAGTACAACAGAAAAGTGTTGCAGTTACTGAAAAAGGCCAACAGGTGGCAATAATGGACTTGCAAAAAAATGAGCTAAATGCTTTAGTGGAAATGCAGTTGGCAATGTGCAGCAGGTGAAATAATGAAAGCCTATTTGTACACTGTGGATGACTGCAAGTAATACCAGAATCCAGCTATCTGTTGACTGACAATTATCAAGGGTATAGCAAAATCCTAGCAGTACACAGGTCTCTGCTCTGTGCTGCTAGGAAGAATGGAGAGAGTAATACTGCAGACAACCCAAGGTGGGCAATAAGTGTAGGTATCCACAATAGTAAATGATTCAAAAGGCTGCTGAGCTACAGAAGCATTTTAAATACCCCAAGCACCAAAGCAGGAAACAAGGGGAACCAGGCAGCCTATTATGCAGGATGAAATGTAGCCTAGTAACTACTCAAACATTAAACAGGTCCTTCCAAGCATAAGGTACCTGTACTTAATAGTCAGAGTATTCTGAGGGGAAAGAGAAATAATCATTCAATTTATCTCAGAATAATGGAAAGGGGGCACTTGAAACATTTTATTCAAAGCTATTTTTATTCTTTGCACTGCTTTTAAACTGGACTTACTTCTGAAAAGTCTGAAACGCCATTATAAGAAATTTGTCTAAAAGTTTGTTGAATTTTGAGTAGTCCTGATCTGATGAAATTTCCTTGTAAAACAATTGCTACAATTTTATGAATCACACCTGTGTTGCATGCATAAAGTCATACGAGCACACACACACACACACACACACACACACACACACACACACACACACACACACACACACACACACACACACACACACAAACACACACATACACACTCACACTGTGACAGACTCATACAGTTGTCACTACAAAGTTATTGCACAGATCTGCCACTGGTTACTTGGCAATGGCAGTCATAATGTTAACCTTTTCTTTTTTTTCCTGAGTGAAAATCATAACCATTAGTGCTGTAACTGCATAATGATTCAGCTGACTTCATAGGATCAGTGAGTTTACAAGCACTACACATACAGTCTGCAAAGGGCACATCATTAACCATAAACTATTCAAGATCAACTGACATCTCTGGTGTTTAATTAAGCTGCAAATTTAGTTAACCACTTCGTTCAAACAGTAACTATCACCTCATCAATACGTTTTCTTCCTCAGTGAGCTAACCCATTTATTATGTGTCACGGGTCCTCTTATCACTTTATTCATTATTCAAACTGAGAACACTTTTAGGGAATCACATAAAAATGTGTCAAACAAATGACTGCCAGCTTTTAAGAAGTCAGGAGACAATTTAGTAAGACAACGAAGTCTCTAATTAGAAATGATTCAGTGACTGATGACTATTTAGCTAGACTGTGGTGTTTCATCCTAGGTGGTGGTAGTTATGCACTCCCTTACTAAATTCAACCAAAGATATTGAAAGCAAGGTGCTACTATATCAGATGCAATACTATATCAGTAGGGTCATTGTCATACCATCCTCTCTGCCCCATATGGAAATTCTATGAGATGAAATTGTCAGTTTTCTCTGGCAGATTGGGACTTTGATGTCACCCTTTTACTGAGTGGAATGGTATGTATAGTTAGGTGATCAAAATTCCAAAAGATAAACAAGTCTGGTAGTCATACCTCTCAACCTCTTAGAGAAAAAAATCTGGACAAAGGCTAAAATGATGGGGGGACAAACAGGGACAGATTTTAAATATTGCTCTTACAAACTTAGAAAGTTGATAGAATAATAGGTTTTGGATCAGCATGAATTTTCGGAAGGATGTGGAGTCTTAAATTCAAATGTTTGTCATTATCTAATGACTTCACTCCTCAGCTATGTGCCAGAAAGGAACAGAATTTAGGAGGAACACACCAAAAATATGAGGCAAAAATATGGACAGTCTGTGAAAACCTGTAGAGTTGAGAGGTATGCTGTTAGTGTATACAGAGACACACACACATACATACATGCACAAAAAGACACACATCGGTACACAGACTATACCATTGATCTGTGTATAAGTGTTACTGTTTCATCCTATCCATATCTATATCTATAGCTATATCTATTATATTTATATATGCATACACACACACACACACACACACACACACACACACACACACACACACACACACACACACACACACACACACACACACACACACACCCGCACACACACACCCGCACACACACACTCACTCACATGCATCTAATATATGGTAGTCATTGACTCTTTGATGTTCTGTCTAGGACTAATCTCATAGCTAGACCTTCCCTTCCACAACACTTCCTCATGTTGTCTTTTTGTTACATATATTATATACATATATGTATACATCTCACAGTTTGACAAACGCCGGCACTCACAGCAAAACCCAATTTCACTGCAATAGTAGTTTCTTTGCATAATTACAAGCCCATTTAAAATATCATTTCTACTTCATGCACACCTACAGCAACAAGTCACCTAATAAAATCTGCTTCCAATTAAATAATCCTAAACTAGCTTTTAACAAAAAAATGTATTAGTGACTGGTGTCTCAATAGTTAGCCACAAAAATTCCCTACTCACCAGGCTGGACAAACACATGGTTACTGTTAGCTGCCTTTTGGGTGGCAGGATCACAGAAATTGCAAGAACCCTCATGACTCTTTCTTGACCCTTTCCTGGGGCAAATATGACGATGATGTGATAGTTGTCCATGCTGGAGTAAATGACCTGGGCTGTAAAACCCTGAGGAGCATACAGAAAGTCATGTCAGAACTGTCTATGTATGTGATGGGTGCAGTGAGAGTCTAGTCATGAGTGGAATCCTTTCTTCTCAAAGAATGATGCCTACTTATAAAGAAAAGATAATTGGTTTTAACAATTGTCTTAACAGCTAGTGTCATTAAAGGAAGATTTAGTATGGATCAGCATGTGATGAGATGATTGCTTTGGTAAGTATCAGCATGGGATCTGATGTTCGATTTGGTATGTATCAGCATGGGATTGAAGTTCAATTTGGTACGTGCCAGCATGGGATGAGATGGTTGATTTGGCATGTATTAGCATGGGATCTGATGATCGATTTGGTATGTATCAGCATGGGTTCAGATGATCAATAATCCTTGTCTTGCAAGGGATGACCAACATCTCTTCTTGGGTTTTTGCATAATGGCTGCATACCGTCTGCCCTTATTTTGCTTTTTTTAGGCAGAATTTATCTAATGGACTTCCCAACTTAGCAAATTCATCCAACTCTAAATTTTTTGTTCCCTTTCCCTTTGCTTTATAGTTTCTGGTTTCTTCCCCAGTGCCCCTGTCCATCACTGGACCTCCCGCCCCATCCTTTTTCATCATGGGCTCGGGCAAATGTAAAACCTAAGGGTATTCCAGGATCTCACCAGCAAGTGCTTCCACAGGGAGGAGGGATTTTGTTTATGTCATGACTTACCAACTTGTCTATCCTCCCCTCAGGGAGCAGCAAGTTGAATATCCCCTCTGCAGTAGGTAAACTCATCCCTTCCTGCCAGTACCTCAAATGCCTGAGCTGCAAATGGAACCCAGGTCACCTTGGCCATAGTCAAGTCTTTATTCCTGTATATCATGGCATTCACCTGACTCTAAACTGAATCACATGAAGGTGGCTGTTCTCAACACCAGGAGTCTTAATAATAAATTGCCTAATGTTCAGGGGGGGGGGGTCTCATGCAGACACAACAGTCAACTAAACTAAAGAGTTTTATATCCACATAGGCAATTGCATAGATCTAGCATTACCAACTAGAGCTTAGTACAATGGAAAATTGAAAAACACACGCCCCCACCTGTCAAATGCTTCCTGTATTAATCATGAGCTGACCTTCAACACCAAGAAATGCAGAGTAGTTTCCGTTTTTTAAATCTAGCATTACTACTGTTTGCCATACAGATAACATTCAACTTTAATTTGACACAGTTGTCAGGGACGTGAGTATGTATGTTGAGAACAAACTCTCCTCTAACCACCACAACTCTGTTGTTAGAAAATCTTTCTACCTCCCACAACGTATCCTATGTGGTATCTCTTCAAGGTCCAAAGAACTTATAGTCCCACTTTATTCATTCCTCATCAGACTCATCAGTGAATATAATGCACCTTTACCATGAATCTCACCAAGCATCTAATCCAGCTTCAGATACTGCAACATTTCTCTGACAGACTAAAAGCCCATTTAGACTAAAAGCCCATTTTTTGGGGGTGCAGGTGCCCATTTTAATTTTTTGAAGAACAAGGGTAGATTGGAATTGTAAAGATGAGCTTGTTTGGGAAAAAATGATGGAGCAGGTAAGATAACAGGAGCTGAAAAACAAAAATAAAACACAAGCAGAGACAGACAGGGGTGTTGTGGACACAAAACAGGGGCCACAGTGGAGGGACGTGGGCATATAGAGGGAGGACAAATTTTGATGGGGTGGATTGGACTAAAAACAGGGAATAGGGAGTGAACATAAGGAAGAAGAAGACCGTGATAAGGGAGAGGTACAGATGGCTTGTCTAAATGTCCCAGAGGAGAACTCATCCAACTTGAGCAACATAGGATCATAGGAGATTACTAGGCTATCGACCCGGAGGTCATTTTAAGCCTAGCTGTTTCATCCTAATGAATACCATAGAAATGCTAGTCAATACCCAAGACTGCATTTAGTGATGACTGCCCATATCCAGGAGGGTTGTGGGCTCTATCCCCAGTAAGAATTTACGGTGCCCCATCCACTCATCCAGGTTCCTCTTGAACAATGTCATAGAGGTGCTCTGCTTCACATGAATTGGTAGCTTTTTCCAAAGATGCAGCAATCAGTGGGAGATAGATCTGTCCCTCCTGCATGTTCTATATAAGCTGCAGGCCATAGTTTGGTCCCCTGGAACTGGTAACAGACATGCAGCAAGTTCATTAGGTTTGGGTCTTGGATTGTTCTGTAGGCCAGGCATAAGTCTCCCCTAAGAAGTCTATAAGATACAGAGGATGGTGACAGGGACTTTAGTCGGTCTGTGTAAGGCACATGCTGGAGATCCTTGATCTTTCTAGTTAGAAATCTCTGAGGTCTCTCTAATTGCTGCAGGTGCTTAATACTTTGCATGTCATATGGGGCATTATACTCAATTATGGGCCCGATAAGTGCCAAGTATAGGGGGGGGGGGTTATAACTTCTTTTGCTCTCTAGGCGATGCCTTTACTAATCAAGTGTGCTACAGAAAAAGCTTTCCTTACTACAGTAGACATATGGTGGTTGAAGTTAAGGTCACAGTCAACTTGTGATCTCAGGTCCCATACCACTTCATGGGTACTTAGGGTATTGTTGTTTATTTGATAGTGTAAGGGGAAATTGTTTGTGCCAAAGAGAATGATGATACATTTCTTTGCATTCAGTTTGAGACCATGAATAATAAATGAGTTGTTGGCCTGCATGACACCCTCCTGGAGTATACTGACATAATTTGGGGATTCAATGATTGCACCTAGTTTGCAGTCATTTGCAAACTTGGTCAGCCACAACTCCTTAGTTTTGACCTGAACTTCTGAGAAGTATATACCAAACAGCATTAACCCCTGCAGCACCACACTGATAACAGGTCTACTAGTTGTTGTGGAGTCGGCCAATAGTGTGTGTCCAGTTTGTGGGCCAGTTGGCAACCCATCTTACAACGAACGGGTTTACATTCAGTTTACTAAGTTTATCGGTAATGCCTGAATGTGGCATTGTGTCAAAAGCCTTTGCCAGGTTGAGGTATGCTGTGTGCACAGATTTGCCCTCGTCAGTGGCCTTGGTCACATTTTCAAAGACATCCACCAGATTTAACAGGCAGAATCTGCTCTTCATGAAGCTGAATTGGGTAGGATCCAGGGTTTGGAGGTCACCTATGTCTTTATTTATGAGGCCCATAATGATAAATTCCATGACCTTACAGATGAGGCTGTTTGGGCTTATGGGTCTGTAATTCCCCAGGTCTGTTCCTAGGCCACCTTTGTGGAGGCAAATAACTGTTCCTGTTCTCCATTCCACAGGAACAAAACTTGTGGTTAGGCTATGATTGAAAAGGGTACTTAGCGGTGAAGCTAGTTTATGTTTTAGCCTGTTTAGAAGACAGCCTGGAATGTTGTCTGTTACCATAGAGGCTGTGTTTTTTGCATTGGACAAGGCTTTGAAGACCTGCTTCGGCATAGTTACCACTTCCAGCTTGGGGTGGGGCTTGGAATGTATTTATACCTTCACCTAGGAGTGTATAGTTTGCCTTGGTGAAGTTATTTAGTCTAATTTCACCCTTTGTGAGTTTTGGTGCTAGTTCCAGCTTGAAGGTAACTGATTTGTGGTCACTTTTAAATAATGAGGGTCCGACAGTTGTAGCAGTGCATTTGTTTGACATGTTGGTGAGGATCAGATCCAGAAAGTTTATTCCCCTTGTCAGGGTATGGACAATTTGTTCCAGGGCATTTGAGTTAACAAAGTGAAGGAACTTTTGTGCTAGTGAGTTAGGGCTAATGGAGGCTTCCCAGTTGATGGTGAGATAATTGAAATCCCCCATAACCAATGTGCCTGGTAAAATTTAGATTGTTTCCAGTTTGGTCAAGCAGGCTTTGTGGGTTTCATGACCCATGAAAGGGGATCTATAACTGGCTATGACTTAAATGGGGGACTTACCCACTGTAACCTGGACCTGGAGTGACTCCATGGAGTTCTCCAGTCTAACTAGATGGGAGGTGAATTTATCTCTAATATAGATTGAAACACTGTCTCCTTTGGTTTTTGCATGTTCATTTTGTGGTCTAAAGGTGTGGAAGGCATTGTAGCCTTGCAAGGCCGAGGTACTCTCTGTGGCCTTGAACCAGGTTTCTGTGACTGCACAGACATTTACATTTTCTAGTGATAGAATTGCTTTCAGGGAGTGCAGTGTTTGGTTTAAGCCCCTAGCATTTAGCAGCATGACCCTTATTTTGCTCTGATTGGTTAATTTCATGTCGGTAATGTTATTTTTAAGATCTTACCTAAAAAAGGCAGTATGGGGAGGCAAGAGCCTTTGTCAGCAGCCAAAAGCCTAGAGGTGCCAGGTGCAAACACCCTCTGACAAAGCAGAGAGATTTGTCGACCATGGCTTCCCAGTCTGACAGGAATTGGATCCCCTTTGAATGACCCCAAAAATTGAGCCAGTTATTGAATTCAAGCATTTTTTGTTTATACTGTGGCATCATTTTAGGTGAGTGTATGCTGCTCAAGGCCTGGATATACTGCCTGGGACACATACTTGGAGAGCTCAGCCATATCTCTTTTCATATAGTCCAGTGAGGTACATCTCAGGTCATTCACACCAACATGAACTATGACAGAGTCATAACGGTATTTGTTGCTGAAAGACCTAAGTGCATGTGTGATCTGACAAATCCTGGCACCGGACAGGCAGCTGACTGTGACTTTCTTCTTGTCCAGCCTGATGAGTGGGATATCTGTGTATCTCACTACTAAGTCTCCAATGAAAAGAAAATTTATTTTTTGAGTGTTATGCCTTACTGGCTTGGTGGGTGAGACACTGATGTTGCTATGTGTCATGGGTGATGCAGGGACTGTGTTAGTTGTAGCAGTCTTGTGTTTTGGAGGTCTCTGGTGGTTCAGTACGTTTTTGAGACAATCTGCGTGTATGTGGATTTATGTGTTTGATGCATACTATGTGTATGAGTAATGGTACTATGAGCATATGTAGTGGTGGGTGAGTTGACAACCTTTTCTGTGTTACAGTTTTGAGCGACAGAGAGCATGGATTCTATATTCTCGGTGTAAATACATCTCTCACACTCTGTACTAGAGTGTGCTATTAGTAGAGAGTTGTCTATGTACATGAGGCAATTGCTACACTGTCTCAAGAGACCCAAATCATCAAGGCTGGCAAGAAAAACAGTAGTGCAACAGTTCATAATGTTAGGTTGAAGACTGTTGTCACTAGGGGTAGCTATTCAGAATCGGTCACGGAAGAGCTCAGTGGATGGATATTTCTGCCTGGGTTTTAGGGGAAATTTGTTGAATTTAACATTCTAGTTTTGGAGTACAACTGCACAGCAGTGCATGGTGCTGAGTGATGGGCAAACAACAGAAACCTTCTGAAATGCAGGGCCTAAATACCAGAAGCTAAAAACTTGAAAAAAAAATTAAAAAGATTTAAAAGGACCAATGAGGATGCTTGTTCTAAGCTCTAGACTAGCCTCTCTTTATCAGAAAGGTCCCAGTCACCACAATTCTCTCATAAAAGAACAAGCAAACCACTACAAACAGTTCCAGAAGCAGCAAGCCTGTATCTGGACTATGCTACAGTTACTAGCCACCCTAGTTTCAGCAGAAAATACTAGATAATGTTTGAAACAGCAGAAAAATAGCAGTGAGACTCTAACAAAATGTTTAAAACAGCAGAAAATCAGTAAGCAGGCTTTAAAGACTATTTTAAACAGTTAACAGATCAATTATTAAACACTGTTTGGGGAAAACCAGAACAACCAGAACAGATAGCTTAAAACAGTGAAATAATACCAGTAAATACTTAACAAACAGTGAAACGAACAAAGAAGCTTTGTAAACAGTGGAAACAGCAATAAAGTTTGATTTAACAGGCACAATAAAACAGACAATTGCAGTACAACAATGTAGTTTAGTACACAGTAAGTAAATACAGTATAAAAGTAGGTGACAGGCAATAAAAAAGTATAATAAATAGTATAAATAAGTAAAAAAACAGGCAGCTTATGTTTTTTGGAAGCTCAGAAGCCTCTAGTTGTCTGGTATCTCAGCTCAGAGTTGTGGCTGGTAGCCCACCTCAGTTCAGCTCGGTACAAACAAGCAGACACCTGTTCAAATGCAGGGCCTAAATACCAGAAGCTAAAAACCTGAAAAAAAAACTTTAAAAAGGTTCAAAAAGACCAATGAGGATGCTTATTCCAAGGCCTAGACTGACCTCCCTTTACCAGACAAGTCCCAATCAGCACAATTCTCTCACAAAAGTGCAGATAGGTCCCTGTCCATCCAAGATGGCCTGGAAAACATGCTCAGAACAAACAAACCACTACAAACATGGTAGCATACCACATAATGTGCACCATTGGGCAACAATAGTGTTCTTTGGACAGTACCACTAGTGCTACAAGCCTTATAATGTCCATTCAAGGGCATAATGTGCACATTCCCTACTAGCCTTGAAATGGAGAGTGATGTGCATGGTATTACCTGGGCATGATAGTGCAATGCATTATGGCAGCAGTTCAGAGTCAATCACTCTAAGTTACTCAATTGTCATCATCACTGCACTATGAGGCCCAATATTAAGATGAGCATGTCAGACATAGAAATTCAGTGTAGAAGAATTTTACTGTAATATAGGCACAGTGAAAGAAGGCAGTCAACTATTAAATGTGTCTCAGTACTATAGTTACCACTGTTGTTGCATGGAAGCAACAGGAGTTTGTAAGAAACTGTGAATTGGGTGACAGGGCACAAGGGCATGATTGATTACTATTCAGCCAAGGGTCTGACCCTGTCAAAGGACATAATACAAGGGCATGACAAGTTACTCTATCAATGGATGGATATCCCCATGACAGAGAATATACCACAAGGGTATGACAGGTTACTGTCTAGCTATGGGCGGACACTGTGATTTATACAGTCAGACTTACATTGATGTTAGGATATGAATATAAATTTGCCTGCGTCACAAGTGATAATTCAATAAAGTTGTTTGAAAAAAATAAAAGAATTGGTTTCTGGGGTGTTAGAAACAGCATGGCTTTGGTTTCTGAAACACTGACTATTGGGCTACTGTTAATTAGCCATTGATGTAGAAGGCGTGGGTCTGATTGCTAATGAGATTGGATTTTAGATGAGACCTATTGATGACAATCTCATAGGCATACTGAATGAGGAACAACTGGGGCAGGTCATAGGATAGTTGTTAATGAAAGTCACGAAAAGAGGGGAGCTAGGATGAACCTTGTGGGTCATCTTAATTCAGAGGTGCTATATCTGAAGAAGTAGGCCCTGTTTTAATTCTGAAGTATCTGCTTGAGAGGGCATTTTGAAACCAGGGTAAGATATTGGTCCTGATGCTAATTTCTTTCAGTTTAGGTATGCTAATTTCTTTCAGTTTAGGTATGAAGGTTGTGATCAATAAAATTGAATGATTGGGGGGGGGGGTCACAAATAAATCTCCTTTACAGTTGCTTTTGTCTGTGTTTTGTAGAATGTCATCAGTTAAGGCACAAAGTGCTGTCATGGTGCTCCTACCAGACCAGAAGCCATGTTGCTTTGAGACAGAAGGTGATATTGATGGATGTATTGTCATAGCTGAGAAGAGACATTTATTTATTTATTTAACATTTGTTTACTGGGAAAGTCCGACTTGGAACAAAGCTGATTTTTAGTGGAGGTCTGGGGAGAAACACTCCAGACACGTGTCTTTTGTCAAGGAGTTTACTTAAAATTAGAAATATAGTGATTGGATGAAAGTGGGAAGTATTGCTAGGGTTGGGTTGTTTGGTAGCGGTTTAATTAGAACTGTTTTTCAGATTACTGGTATGATCCAAATCTCTTTCCAGAAGAGCGAAATAACCAGAGACTTATTTGCTTTGTAGTTGTTTGTTGTTTAATCTGCACTTGAGAGCTGCTTTTGCTGTGCTTTTACATGAACAGATTCCAGTGTCAGCTATGTTGTGTCAGAAGCTATTTGCCTGGGTTCTCTGCATTGGGAAGCTCAAATTGTGGTTATTTATTGGATAGAGGGCATAGAATGCAGTTTTCAAGCTTTTTTTTTTTTTTCTCTTCGTGGAGCTTTCCACCAGCTTGTGGTGGTTACCAGTGCCCTGTATAGTAGCAAACACCAAGACAGTAACATTTACCTATAAAGTTAGGATTAGATTCGAAACTTGTTAAACAGTGTGGCATTGCCCAGAAATAGGCTTAAAGCAGATAACTTATGCATCAAATACTACTACCACATCCTAGCATTATATAACATCTTGACCTTAAACCAAAACACTACACTATTACACCCCTGTTAAAACCCAATCTTTAATCCTAAACAGCCAACCCTATTACAGGACCAGAAAATATGGATATGCAGTTTCCATATGTTTCTGTGGCCAGCTTAGTAGATTTGGGCATCCTAAGGCAATGTAGCAATTGTCTCATGTTTTCAGAAATCAGTTAATCATTAAAGAAAAAAACGTGCTATGTGAGAGATATAAATATTGAACTTCCCTGGAAGCAAAAATCCTGCATACAGAAAAGGTTGTCTGGAATACACTATATTCTTTGCGCATACCATTCATGACCCACTTATGCTGAGGTGCTTAATAGAAACCTTCCCAAATCTCAAAGACCTCTAAAGCCTCCTAATGGCAGCACTGCTCCTCAGCAATCACCAAATTTCACACAAAAAGCAACAACAATCATCTGACATACGCCTACACCTAATGCAAAGCCCATAAGGCAAGCATACACTTAACCTAATTCTCTTGTCATTAGGGACTCCATTGTGTGACACACAGATGCCCCACTCACTAGGGTGCAAAAGGAGAACATAATGGTTAGTTGCCTATCTGGAACCAGGCTTCACAAAATCACACATGCACTGAAGTTACTCCAGGTACCAATATGATCCTATCATAGTCCATGTAAATGACCTGAGACATACCTTACTGGGCTATATGAAAAGAGACATGATGGATCTCTCGGAATATATGTCACAGATAACTATGAGTCTTGCACTGAGCATCCTAAGACAATGTATCAATTGTGTCATGTTCTCAAAAAAACAGTTAATCATTAAAGAAAATAACATGGTTTGTGAGAGCTGTAAATACACAACCTGCTTGGAACTTTGACTTCCTTCACCAAGGCTGATGCCACAGTATAAACATAAAATAATTGATTTTAACAACTGGCTTAGTTTCTGGTATCACCCAGGGGGGAGAACATGGTCAGAAGACTACGTTGCTTTGAGAAGGATGGGTTGCACCTGTTCCACCCCCCAGGCTAGATGCTCAGGATGTGACAATTTTTTTATTGGAAAAAAGGAATGGACAATAAGAACAAGAATTTATGAGTGCAGTTATGATATTTTGAGGAAAAATCTTAATAATGCCATTGTAAAGCATGTAGAGCTATGTAAAGAATATTATAGCTTCCTGTTCGGAATAATAGAAATTGTAGGCAAAAATCCCGGCGGGGGGGTGAATGGGAGAATCTTTTGCATACAAAGAATTGTTATGGCAGGTCAGACTGAACACTACAGCACCACCTGGGTTAAATGAAAGTATTTTTGTTCAGCCTGTTCTTAAGTTAAGATCTGCTAAATTATGTAGGTATTATATTTTGCTTGATTTAGGAGTTTATTTACTCTTTAGTAAGAGGAATTTTTTAACCAGATGTTATACGAGATCACATTATTGCAGAGCATTAGTGATTCTAATTAGATGCACATTTAGCACATTTTTTTTGCATATTTTATTACTTTTAATCACTTTGAATTCCAAGGGAAGTCATAATATTATTGCAATATATGCAGTATCTATTTTTTATTATTTTTATTGGTATTAACATTCATTTTTATGAATTTTGCGAGTGTAATTTTACTTTTATGTGTTATACCTTTACATTTTTGAGTCAGAGTGACTATTTATGGAAGTGATATGGTTGATTGGTTATTCTGATTAAGTCTCTGGTGAGGGATGAAAGCACTTAATGTTTGTACAATAAAGGATTTTATTTTTAATTCATGATAATCATTTCCCATTTTTCTAGCACTCTGCAAAGGTTATTGTTTTTTATTGAGTGCTAAGCCTGCAGTTGTACATTATCCTGTTTTAAGCTATACCAATAAGACAAAACTACCCATATAGTGAAAGTCTACAAGTAACTTTACAGCTCAATGCTTTCAATCAAAAGAAAAAAACTCCACACCTTTCAAGCCCTCATAACTCTGGAGAATATAGACATCTGTGCAGTGACTGAGACTTGGTTTAAAGTCATAAAAAGGTACTCTGGAAGTGCGCAAGGATACAATGCCTTCCACACATTTAGACCAACAACAGTACAGACTGGGTCCAAAGGTGGAAGTGTTTTGATCCATTAGCAACAAACATGCCTCCAAGTTGGTTAAGCAGGATGATACCATGGAGCTCATGCACATGCAAGTCTCCATAGGTAAGGCCCTTCACCATATCATGGCTAACTACACATCACCATCTACGCCCCTAGAGTCTCTCAACTCTTACCTAAAGTTACTAGAGGCACTCACCATGTAACTAAAAACCGTGTTCCTGGGTGACTTTAACTAACCCTCTATAGACTGGGACATGTACACTGCTTCAAACTCACAGGTACAATGCTTTCTGGACTTTATTAACACAAATACCCTGGAACAGATACAGCCCACTCCAGCCAGAGGATCAAATATACTGGATCTGATATTCACCAACATGGGAGAGTGTTGAAACCCCTCTGCCTATGTCATATCCTCACCTGTGAAGTCAGATCACCAGGCTGTCTCATTTGAAGTAAAAATCAACCCAGAAAATCCAGCTAAGCTGGTAACAGTTAGGAACTATACAAAGGAAAACTACATCTTATTAAGTGATCTGTCTAAATTCAAGGTTCCCTTCAACATAGACACCACATTTACCTATGTAGAAATATTCACAGAGTCACTATACAAACATATGAATGGCTGCATAGGGATGACCATACCTATCAGAAATAAACCCCCCAAAAAAACATTAAAAACAAAACCCACCAATGGAATCCTCACCTAAAGAGGATAGATAATAAAAGAAGAAAACTCATTGCCAAGATCAGGAAGAGCAACTCCCTTAAAGACAAGTGCTCTTATAAAAATAAACAAGAAAGTAATCAGTGCAACAAGGCCAACTATGAGGTCATGATAGCCTTGCAGGCTAAGGACAATCAGATGGCCTTCTTCAGCTACATCTAGAACCTTAGAGGTAGTACATAACAGTGTGCTGAACTGGTGGTCAGTGATACCACCTACACAGATCAAAGTGACATAGCAAATCTACTGGCTAATTAATTCAGCTCAAACTTCACCCCCCACTCCTGTCAGCTACACCAGGTGAAATCTCCTCCAAAATACTTCCCCAGCTATCAGCAGGGACCATATGCTAGCAGCACTCGCTAAAACCAAGAACATTGCCTCCATGGATCCTGGCAACATCCCTGGTTGCCTCCTGAACAGTTTAAAACATTATTTATTAGGACCACTTGAGACACTCTTCAACTACAGCCTTGAAACAGGCTACATTTCAGATGAAAGGAAGATTGCAATAGTCATTTCCCTCTACAAGGGCAGACCATCAACTAACCCAGGGAACTAAAGAACCATCAGTCTAACGAGCCTAATGTGCAAAGCCATGGAATGAATTATCATGGAAATGATAAATAAGGACATTGGCAACCTACAGATATTGGAGTCATCTCAATTTGGCTCTGCTAAGGGAGGGTCACGCCTATTTAACCTGGTAGAGTTCTTTGAGAGGGTCACCAAGGTAATAGATGAGGGTAAAACAGTGCATACAGCATGTCTTGACCTGGCTAAGACATTTGCTACAAAACCCCACTCAGGCATTGTTGACAAGCTCTCTGAGCTAGGTATAAACCCTTACATAACTCACTGGATGGCTGGTTGGCTCACAGACAGGACCCAAGAAGTCAGGATTGGTGAGACCACCTCCACTAAGAGACTGGTCAGCAGTGGAGCACCCAAGGGCTCCATGCTGGGCCTACTCCACTTTGGCATCTACTTCTTAGAAATCAATGCTAACATTAAAGGCCTCTGGCTTACCAAGTTCGCAGATGACTGTAAATTGGGAGCTATTATAGATTGCCCCCAAGACACAAACACATTGCAAGTGGGTTTAACACAGACAAATCACCAGTGCCAAAGCCATGGCCTAAAGCTTAATACCAAAAAATGCATTATAATGCCCTTTGGGAAACTATTAATGAAAGTTAATTACTCCATTGATAAAATGCCCCTAAGAGTCAACCCAGTAGTAAGGGATGTGGGAACATATCTAGATACCAGTCTGGCCTTTGAGCAACTTGTAGCTAAGATAATCGGAAAATCATTATATGTCACCCAACTTATAGGTAAGGGTATGACATCCAGGTCCAAGGAAGTTATAGCACCACTCTATGTGGCCCTTATCAGAACTATCATTGAATATAATGTGCCCTTTGGCATGTATCTAACCAGACACTTGTAAATTGGAATACCCGCAAAGGTTTCTTACCAGGAGAATTCAGGGCATGAATACCCTGCCCTACACTGGTCACCTGGTCACCTAAAGGCTCTGTCTCTGTACTTAGTCTCCTACAGACTGCTGAGAGGGGATCTTTGCCTGGATTACAGGACTTCCTCAGACCCAGACCTGATTGATCTGTTGCACATGAGTAACACAAGCAGCACCAGAAACACTAGCTTCAGGTATCTGAACTTCACTTGTGACGTAAACAGAACATGCTGTAGAGACAGATATGTGTCCCAAAGGATCTCACATTATGGAACTGGCTCCCCATCCATGTAAAACAGGATTAATCCCTGATCCTATTCAAACAAAACCTTGTCAGTTGGATGGGAAATCATACATTTGCCTTCATTCTGGCCCCATGTCCCTCAAGGACAGAGACCTTCAATAGGAAAAGTACTATCCTAACTACACCCCTGCAACAAATCCTTATCTACCTGCCTACTAACATACCCACCCCCCGTTATGATACCTGGGACAAAAAGGGTTTGGAGTGTATGGCTAGGCTTGTAAGGGCCCTAATGGTCATTAGACTAGTAACAACCTATGAACCTATGTTTTTGGAGAGACATAATTTACAGATGTAATGTCAGTGAATAGATAAGTTGTATTTTACTGTGTTATTTAATATATGGGTTCATTGGTGTATACTAGGCTAAGGATCACTGGGGCCTTTATAATCCTAACAATGCAATTATAAACCTAGCCACACTTGTCAGATCCAGGAATAGTCTCACTGGGGATATTGTTAAGCAGTTCTGAGCCTTATTCTGATTTTATGAGTTTGTAGTAGAAGGGCAGGCTATATAGCAGGTAGAAGGAAATTCATTGTAATAGTGGCAAAGGTGCACAGTTTGGGAAGGCGGTGGCTGAACTCATTAAGGAAATTTGTGCAAGTTAGTTTAGTTTTTCTGCAAGGAGTCTCAGTAGTGATGCTAGTGTCTTTGGTGAAGTTCTGCCTATGAAAAGTTTAACTTCTTTCCAGTACTACTTAGACGATCTTAGGAGTTGCAATTGATTTTGTGTATGAAGATTTTGTTCCTATAAATTGCTTATTTGCGGACAGATGATCCGCTGTGGTGACCCATAACCAGGAAAAGCTGAAAGAAGAAGAAGAAGTCTAGGTTCCTAAGGGTGACAAAATGGAATGATATTTCAGTGGTGGGGTTTAGTTTTCACTTTTGCCATGCTTCATCTCTAAATTTGGGTAGATGCTTCCGCCAGGTGTTTTTATGCACTCTGTGTAGCAGTTGGATTTGGGAGAAGATTTTGTCTTGAAGGTGAGGGAGAGTTGCTACTGAGGGATTTAGCAGCTGAACTAGAGTCATCTTCTGAAAGTTTCTGAGATCAAGAGAATGGGGGTAGTAGTTTTTCATTTTTTTGATGTTATTGTTTGATTGGGCCCTAATGGACTTTAGGACTGGTGGATGTTTTATCGGTTGTTTATTAATGGTGAATGTGGTGAGATAGTGGTTACTTAAGGTCAGTG
Source organism: Protopterus annectens (assembly GCF_019279795.1). NCBI lineage: Eukaryota > Metazoa > Chordata > Ceratodontiformes > Protopteridae > Protopterus > Protopterus annectens. Next base: position 524,492,918 of record NC_056737.1, read on the forward strand.
GGAGAACTGAGATATTTGGGATGCTATTTGGAATGTTGTTGGTAATAAGAATCAGGGTGGAGTTTTTGATGTAAGATTATAGTGGAATCAGAGACAAGTTGTAAAAGGCTATGGTCTGATAGCAATTGGAAGATGTTTGCTACTTGCAGAACTGAAAAGTTGAGATTAAAGTCACCTATGATAATGGTGCTACCATTAGGAAGTGGCTGAGAGCATGTCTGTGATATGTGTTATGAATTATTGTAGTGAGAAGACAGGTTGTTGAGTGCGGGGAAGTTTGTGAGAATCCATTCAGGTCTGGTGTCTTTTTGTGAGTTGGTTTGGGTAATAAAGGATCGGTAAAAATATTTTTCATGAAGGAGTAAAATATCTCTGCCTGGTTTTGTACTCAGCCTGGAGTCAGGCAAGCGTTTTTGATAAGGCAGGAAATGTTGGAAGTTTGAAGAGTCTTCCCTGAGCCTGGACATGGTGACAGCAAGAATATCAAGGACATGTTGTGCATTCAAGGAAGTGATTTGATCTAGTTTATTTCTAATGCTTTCAGCATTGAGTAATGATCAAGTGAGTGCTGAATTTGAAGGAAAGACAGAAAGTCTGGGTTGAAATGAACTGCAGATGTCCTGGATTTGGTCTAGTATTTCCTAATAAAGGAAGTGCAGAAATAATGGGTGTTAGGCAAATTAAAGATTTAGAAAATGTGATTGGTAATTGGATTTTTTCGGTTGACGATATTCATATAAGAGGCCTGTACCAGTCTATGGGCCATAAGCTTTGGGCCTGAGGCATATGTTCCAGCACTGCCACGGTATGTCATCTTTATGCTTTGGCAGGTTTCAGTGTAAGAGGGGAGGATCCAGCACAATAGGTCTGCAGGTCACCTGTGGCTGATAATGATCCATGACTTGGAGAAGCGTGGAACTGTGAGCAACTAGCTTTTCAAAAAATGAAAGAGGATTAAATTATTTTACTTCAGCTTAATCATTTAAAGTGCACTTGTTAATTGTGTGGTGATACTGCTTTGTACTGTTCTGCTCTATTCCATCTGATTGCATTTTGTAGTTTGTTCGGAGACCTTAGTTATTCTGCACTTCTGTTTCCACAAGTAGAATTACTTGTAAAGCATATCGGTGTATTTAACAACCTGCTGGCCTAAAATCTTGTAGTTTAATTCACAGTTGTGGCAGAACTGCGTAATACTACTACCAGATTTGTGCCTTAATCACTTATTACTGTATGTGTTTCATAAACAGTGACGGATAAATTTCTGCATTTTCTGGTGCCTTAAACTGTAGTAGAAGTTCAACAGTGAGATAATTGTCTCTGCTCCAGTTTGTGCTTCAGTGGTTTTATATTCTGCTCATCATTTATCTGCTTGCATCCTTCACTAACACATTAAGCTGAAGTTTCTGAAAGAGCTCTAACATTGCCTTTATTTGTTTGCTAGCCTGCTTGTTCCTTGATACATTTCTCAACTATCCCTTCTGGTGGTAGTGTTTTACAAAGCTGGGTCTCTGCAGTCTACCCCTTATGATTATCTGATTTCCAAAGTCCCTCCCTCCCTCCCCATTTTTATTGCTATTGGCTGATCTATAAGCTATTTATGTACTCTTCCCACCCATTTTTTCCATAGACCCATGATACTGAGTGCCCACCCAGCATACCAGTATTGTTCTTAAGTAAACCTCGTTTACTACATGCTGTCTCCTGCTCGTTTTCCTGGAGCTCAACAAAACCTATAGTTCTAGCCTGCATTCCAGAAGTATTTTACTTGTATCTGTTGCCATCCAGGCAAAGTTAAGTACCTTTGATTGCTAAATCGCACAAGCTATTTTCTCTTTTGTACCCTGCTTTTATGTGTGCATTTCATTTAATTTTCTGTAAAAAAATGTTCTTCTCTCACTGTTACTGTCTTGAAATTGCCTTCAGTAAGAGATTTCTAGCTAGTTTATTAAATGGTTTTTGTTAGCATTGCACTTGTGGGTCTCTTCTACCGTGTTTTTACATCAAGAGTATTGGGTTTATTCATCTTGTGGCAGGGAGTGTTCGCCTGGTCCATCTGAGTTGGGAAATACACAAAAGAGCTTATCTTCTTCTTCTTTTGGCTACTCCCATTAGGGGTCGCAACTGTGGATCATCTGTTTCCATTTCTTCCTGTCCTCTGCATCTTGCTCTGTCACACCAACCAACCTGCATGTCCTCTCTCACCACATCCATAAACCTTATCTTAGGCGTTCCTCTTTTCCTGTTACCTGGCAACTTCGTCCTTAGCATCTTTTTCCCAATATACTCTGTATCCCTTCTCAACACATGTCCAAACCAACATAATCTTGCCTCTCTGGCTTTGTCTCCAAACCTTCCAACCTCGGCTGACCCTCTAATATACTTATTCCTAATTCTGTCCACCCTCATCACACCCAGTGCAAATCATAACATCTTTAACATCCAGCTCTGACTCCTGCCTTTTTGCCAGTGCCACTGTCTCCAACCCATATAACATAGCTGGTCTCACTACCCTCTTGTAGAACTTCCCTTTCACTCTTAATGGTACTCGTCTGTCACAAATCACTCCTGACACCCTTCTCCACCCACTCCATCCTGCCTGTACACTCTTCTTCACCTCTCTTCCACACTCATCATTACTCTGAACTGTTGATCCCAAGTATTTAAACTCATCCACCTTCACCACCTCCACTCCCTACATCCTCACCATTCCTCTATCCTCCCTCTCATTCACACATATATATTCTGTCTTAGTCCTGCTGACCTTCATTCCTCTTCTCTCTAGAGCATATATCCACCTCTCCAAGGTCTCCTCCACCTGTTCCCTACTCTCACTACAGATCACAATGTCATCTGCAAACATCATAGTCCATGAGGACTTCTATCTGATCTCGTCTGTCAACCTGTCCATCACCATTGCAAATAAGAAAGGGCTCAGAGCTGATCCTTGATGCAATCTCACCTCCACCTTAAACGCATCCGTCAATCCCACTACACAACTCACCGCTGTCACACTACCCTCATACATATCCTGTACCACTCTTACATACTTCTATGACACTCGCAACTTCCTCATACAATACCACAACTCCTCTCTAGGCACCCTGTCATATGCTTTCTCTAAGTCCACAAAGACACAATGCAACTCCTTCTGACCTTCTCTGTACTTCTCCATCAACACTCTCAGAGCAAACATCGCATCTGTAGTGCTCTTTCCTGGCATGAAACCATACTGCTGATCACTAATCATCACCTCCCTTCTTAACCTAGCTTCCACTACTCTTTCCCATAACTTCATGTTGTGACTGATCAATTTAATCCCTCTGTAGTTACTACAGCTCTACACATCACCCTTATTCTTAAAAATCGGTACCAAAATACTTTTTCTCCATTCCTCAGGCATCTTCTCACTTTCCAAGATTTCATTAAACAATCTAGTTAAAACCTCCACTGCCATTTCACCTAAACACCTCCATGCTTCCACAGCTATGTCATCTGGACCAACAGCCTTTCCATTCTTCATCCTCTTCATAGCGATCCTTACTTCCTCCTTGCTAATCCACTGCACTTCATGATTCACTATCCACACATCCTCCAACCTTCTCTCCCTCTCATTCTCTTCATTCATCAGCCCACCAAAGTACTCTTTCAATCTGCTCAACACACTCTTCTCGCTTGTGAGCACATTTCCCTCATTATCCTTTATCACCCTTACCTGCTGCACATCTTTACTAGCTCGGTCCCTCTGTCTAGCCAATCGGTACAGGTCCTTTTCTCCCTCCTTAGTGTCCAACCTTTCATACAACTCTTCATATGCCTTATCCTTAGCCTTCACCACCTCTCTCTTTGCCATGCACCTCATCTCCTTATACTCTTGTCTATGTTCTTCATCTCTCTGACAATCCCACTTCTTCTTCACAAACCTTTTTCTCTGTATACTCTCCTGTACTTCCTCATTCCACCACCAGCTCTCCTTGTCCTTCTTCCTCTTTCCAGATGTCACACCAAGCACCTTTCTAGCCATCTCCCTTACTAGCTCTGCTGTAGTTACCTAGCTATTCGGTAACTCTTCACTGCCACCCAGTGCCTGTCTTAACTCTTCCCTGAACTCCACCTCACAATTGCCCTTTTTCAGTTTCCACCATTTGATCCTTGGTGCTGTCCTCACACTCTTCCTCCTCTTCTTGATCACCAATGTCATCCTACAAACCACCATCTTATGCGACCTAGCTACACTTTCCCCTGCCACCACTTTACAGTCTCCAATCTCCTTCAGACTGGCCCTTCTACATAAGATATAATCCACCTGTGTGCATCTCCCTCCACTCTTGTATGTCACCCTATGCTCCTCCCTCTTGTTAAAATACGTATTCACCACAGTCATGTCCATCCTTTTCGCAAAATCCACTACCATCTGACCTTCTGCATTCCTTTGCTTAACACCATATCTACCCATCACTTCTTCATCCCCTCTGTTCCCTTCACCAACATGCCCATTGAAATCTGCTCCAATCACCACTCTCTCACTCTTGGGTACAGTCATCACCACTTCATCCAACCCACTCCAAAATTTTTCTTTCTCATCTATCGCACACCCAGCTTGTGGAGCATATGCACTAACAACATTCATCATTACACCATAATTTTCCAGTTTCATAAACATCACTCTGTCCAACACTCTTTTCACCTCCAAAACACTCTTAGCATACCGTTCCTTCAGGATGACCCCTACGCCATTTCTCCTTCCATCCACACCATGATAAAACAATTTGAACCCACCTCCGATACACCTAGCCTTGCTCCCCTTCCATCTGGTCTCTTGCGCACACAATACACCAACCTTCCTTCTGTCCATCATATCAACTAGCTCTCTCTCTATACCCATCATACTGCCAACATTCAAAGTTCCGAACCTCACTACCACAGTCCTAGTCTTTACCTGCCTTCTGGCATGCCTTCCCCCTCTACATCAGCCAGATGGCTCATTTAGTTTTCTTTTTTTTTTTTTGTACTACTATGCATTTATAAATTTTGCATGGGTTAGCAGTGCCCTGTACAGTAGCAAACACCTAGAAAGCAAATTTTCTCTGTAGAATGTTCCATAAAACTGTAACCTGTAAGCAGCAATATAGTGCAAGTACCTTGTGCACCAACAAGCTTAGAGAAGCTAGTTGCTTGTTGAGTGGCAATACCTACAGATTTAGTAGAATTCATTACTGTATAAATATTAACGTTAGTAGAATTTAGTACTATTTAGCTTACTCTGTTCCAATAAAGCACCCTTATTAGTGTGCACAAACAGAGCACCCTTAATAAACTTCTAACCCCCAATACGCCACCCTCTTGTAGCTCACAAATCCAAAGACTGGACATTATGGATATGCAATTCCTAAACTACACTTCCTCCAAAGCTTCGTCACACTTGAGAATATAAATATCTGTGCAGTTACCGAGACATGGTTTAAAGTGGCAGAGAGTACCCTGGCAGCACAAGGTTTCAGTGCCTTCCACACTTTTAGACCAATAGCTGCACAGACAAGGGCTAAAGGTGGAGGTGTCACAATATACATCAGTAACAGGCATACCACTAAGGTGGTCAAACAGACTGATATGCTGGACTTCTATGTGCAGATCACCACAGACAAAATCCTGTACCATATCCTAGCCAGCTATAGGTCACCCTCCATGTCCCAAGAAGCTCATAATGCATTTGTGGGCCTACTGGAGACACCATCCAACCTAACACTCTACTCATGGGAGACTTTAATTACCCCTCTATACAGCCCCAAGTCTACAGGTACAGAGATTCCTGTACTTTGTAAATTCAAACATCCTTGACCAAATAGTGAATACACCAACCAGAGGATCCAAAATACTGAACCTAGTGCTCACAAATATGGGAAAATGTTGCATCCTCCCCCAGTGTTTCATCTTCCCTGGTAATGTCTGATCATAAAGCTCTCTCCTTTGAAAACAAAATCAACTCTGTAATCCCATTAAAACCAATAACAGTTAGGAACTTTTCCAAGGTAGATTACCTGTTATTAAGTGATGGTTTGTCAAAATTCAATGCCCCTCCAAACCCTGAGAACACACCAGCCTATGCTGAGCTGCTCTCAGAAACTCTGTGCATCCATGTCAATGGCCGCATAGAGACTGCTGTACCTATCAGAAATAAGCCCAGAACTAGCACCAGAAACAAACGGTGGCATCCCATATTAAAAAGGATATACAACAAAAGGAAAAAAAATGTCAAAAATCAAGAAGGGTAATTCCCATAAAGATAAAAAGTCTGTCATCAAAGTAAAGAGGCAACTAAGAGGGCTAATTTGGTCAAGCAAAGCTAACTTTGAGTTTAAGATATCCTTCCAGGTGAAAGATAACCATAAGGCCTTCTACAGCTATGCCAGAAACCTCAAGGGCAGCACACAGTAATGTGCTAAACTGGTGGTTAATGGTGCCACATTCACCAATCCTGGCAATATAGGGAACTCCTTAGCAGACAAATTCAGTTCCAACTTTACCTCCTTCTCACCACCAACCCCCCAGTTATACTGTCAAACATAACCCTTCCAACTATAACTAGGGAGCATGTACTGGCTGCATTCACTAAAGCCAAGAACACAGCCTCGTTGGGCCATGATAACATCCCACGATACCTCCTGAATAGTCTAAAATATGACTTATCATGGCCCCTGGAGTTTTTATTTAACTATAGTCTTAAAACAGGCTTTGTGCCATGTGAATGGAGGACTGCAACAGTCATCTTCCTTCATAAGGGAGGACCTTCAATAGATAAAGGAAACTACAGACCCATTGGTCTGACTATTCTTATTTGCAAAGCCATGGAAAGAATTCTCATGGAAACAATCAACAAGGACATAGAAGACCTCCAGATATTGAATCCATCCCAGTTTGGCTTTGTCAAAGGAAGGCCATACTGAAACTGATGGACTTCTTTGAAAAGGTCACCAAGACAATGGATGAAGGGAAACTGTGCATACTGCCTATTTAGATCTGACTAAGGAATTTGATACAATACCCCACTCAGGCATTGTCAACAAACTTACAGAACTAAGTATAAATCTCTTATAACACATTAGATAGCCAGCTGCCTCACTGATAGGTCCCAGAAGGTTAGAATTTTTGAGGCCACCTCCCGAAAGATGCCGGTAACCAGTGGAGTCCACCAAGACTCTGTACTAGGCCCACTCCTCTTTGACATCTACTTCTTGGATGTCAAAGCCAATGTCAAAGGCCTCTGGCTAACCATGTTTGTAGATGATTGAAAACTGGGAGCAGTCACTGAATCCCCCCAAGATGAGAACCCATTGAGGAGGGACTAATGGACTAATACAGACAAATGCTTGGTACCAAAACCATACCTTAAAACTCAATACCAGGAAATGCATTATAGTACCTTTTGGGAAGTCTGCCACCCCATGTAATTATGTCATCAATAAAACATCCTTAAAAGTTCATTTACTAGTCAGGGATCTGGGAACTCACGAAGATAGTAACCTAGCCCTCAACCAACATGTGTCCAAGGTAGTAAGAAAAATGTATGTCCAAGGTAGTAAGAAAATCCTTCTATGTTGCTCAAATTTTAAGCAGGAGAAATTGCATCTAGGTCCAGAGAGGTCATCATACCACTGTACTTGACTCTCATCAGGCCCTTCATAGAGTATAATCCCTCTTTAGTGTGTACCTGACCAGAGACATGCAGCAACTGGAATGTCTACAAAGGTTCCTTACAAAAGAATACAGGGAGTAAACACAATGTTCTATGCTTATTGCCTCAACTCCCTGTTGCTTTACTCAGTATCATGCAGACTTCTGTGAGGTGATCTTTCCCTGGCATACAAGATATACTTGGACACTGTTTTGATGAATTTTTGCACATCCACGAAACAAACAGCATCAGAACTACTAGATTAAAAGACCTACATTTTACTTGCAACATAAATAGGACACATTGGTGAGAAAGATATGTTTCTCAGAGAATTCCCTTTCTCTGGAACAAGCTCCCTATCCCTATTTGAGCGCAACTTGAACCAGTGTATGGGTATTTCAAATTCACCCCGGTCTGGCTCCTATGTCTCTGATGGACAGAGGCAGTCAGTAAATCACTCCCATAAATTAAATATAAATAAAATTTGTGGGTCACATTCAGGTTGCATGGCTAGGCTTTTAAGGGCCCTAGTGGTTGGTAGCCTAGTACACATCTGAACCTCTGAACCTACCATACACATGGCACAGTCATGTTGATACAGTAACATTGTCAGTGGTACAAGCCTTGGATGGCATTCACATACACATCCCCTGCATATGAGGTAATGGTAATGAGCCAGGCGGAATATCTGTCATCTCCTGTTTATTGCTATATGTCCTATCACTGTGGTCCACACACGGGCTACATAGGAGCCACCAGCATGGACAAGAACCATCAGCTGCATTACCTGCAATGGGTGTGCACCCACCACAGGGGAGAATTATGTAGGAGGTCAGTGTCTCCAGGTCTTTCACTGATCTGAGTACTATACTTGGCATAAGTGAGAGGAAGTGCAGGTAAGAGATCCAGACACAAGAAGCTGCTCCTCATAACATGGTAAATATGATAAGAAAGCTGTTGGCTAGTGTGAGGATGCATACCCACTGCAGGGACTGGAGGATAACTGTCAGCATATAGGCACCTTGAGAAGATGGTCTTGCTGTGGTCCATGGCATCCACTGGTACATTCTTGAAATAGTAGCAAATACCCTCCGTGGTACAGATGCATGCTGGACAGTTACAGACCAGGTTTACTTAAAGAGAACACTCTGTTCTTGAGATTACATCACTGTCAGCCTTGGCTATGGCAGCTGCCTCATATAATTGCGGCCAGTTTCATGGTCATAGCTGATACTTATGTGACTTCACCACAGGAATGCTTCACTGAACTATCTGCACTAGATTTCCCATATTTCTACACAATTTCTTTCTTCTGTTAGCTTTCTGAGTAGCACATCTAGTTGTTTCCATTCTTGGGGTCCCAGCAGAGTTTCTATACATGCTCCTTAAGTGCTACACCATCTCTTGTGCAAGACACATCTAACCCTAAGACTACATGTGTACATAGTTCATCTGACCAGCATTCATGACATGGAAGCTCCATCCCAACACTGGAGGATGTCACCCCTGACTCCCTCCAAACCTGCTAACTGCTTGTGTATCTACAGCATCCACTTCCCATAACCCTTGCACATATGGTAGTGTTGCTGTCACCTATCACTACATCCTACTCCAGCTATGAAAATGATAATGATTGTACCCTGTCCACCCCTCTGGCCTCTGTGGATAAGGTAATATCTGCTGTATAGCATGACCAGTCAATGCAATGTAATGCATGGCCTGAGAATTTGTTAATACATGCATCAGTTTTATTCTGTGTTGCCTTTCCATGCCCCATAATTGTGGACCAGACAACACTTTGTTAGCGCCACAATGTTTTGGGCTTGCACTCATTAAAGAAACACCATCTGTCTGTTACTGTACTGCTCTTAGGTTGTTTTGACAATATTCTGATATTTCCTAACCTTCTCTGATGCTGCAAAAGCTGTTCTGAGTTTGCTAAAGTTCCCCTAAATTTGCTAAAATATTTCTTAGTTTTGCAAGGTTTTTCTGTGTTTGTAGAAGTTCTCCTATATTTGTGCACTTTTTTTTGTATGTGTGAACATTTCTTTGGGTCTGTGAACTTATTTCCAATGATTCCTGATATGGCAGGAGTTCTGCCTTTTGTTGTAAAGAATTTGTTACTGCACTTGAGCTCAAAACCAGTTTGTTTTACATTAAGAGGGCTTTTCTGCACTCTGGTGGGAGCAGAGGGCTGATGCAACCCATCCGAGTTAGGAACTGCTAGTGGAGGAGTTACTGTGTGTTTATCTGATTGGCCTGAGGGCTTAACTGTGTTAAAGTCTTTCATCCTGCTGGTATAAAAGCTCATGTTTGAGCATTGTGCAAAGGCTGTTACCTGTGCCTTGTATATAAGTAAACCTCTCCAGTTTAAAATCCTGTTTAGGAAACACTCTCCATAGCTTTGCACTGTTCATAACTGCTTGAAGAACTGCCAGTTTGCACAGAGGGTAGCACCATTGCAGGTCATCTAATGGTAGAGTACTAAAGACTCTCACTTAGACCTATAAATGACCCTCCCTACTCCTTCTCATCTACTAAGGATCTGGTATTATGGATAGGTACTTCCCTGTCATCTCTGTTTCTGGCATGGTGGATATGGGCAGCCTGAGGCAGTGTAGTAACTGTCTCATGTTCACTGACAGCCATTTAATTTTAGAAAAGACAAACACAGTGAGTGAGAGATGTAGCTAAATAGTGTCATTGGAGACAAAGCTCTCACATACACGTACACAAAAATGCAAACCAGATTGTCAGCAATATACCCAAAACACTCACTACCAACACTAAGAAACAAACACACAGACCCACATATGTGGAAGTACTCAATTGTAATCTACCCAAACCTGCAAGACCTCCAAAGCATCTCTCAGCAGCCCCTCGCACACTCAAAAAAGCACCTGGTGCAAAACATAACTGAAAATCATAGTAGCCCTGTTTCCAAGCCCATAAGGAAACACACCATACAGCCAAACATTCTAGTTATTGCAGATTCCATTGTAAGACATACTGACGTCCCCTTACTAGGCTAAAGAAGGAGCATACCATAGTGAGCTGTCGGTCTGGAGCCAAGATCTGTCAAATAATACATGCACTTAGGTCTTTAAACCACAAGTACCAGTATGACATGGTCATAGTCCATGTGGGGGTAAATGACCTAAGACATACCTCACTGGACTATATAAAGAGAGAAATGATGGAGCTTTCTGAATATGTGTCCCAGGTGGCTATTAATCAAGCCTTGAGTAGCATCCTACCTTCACCAATTATGATGCCACAGAACAAGCAAAAAAGATTGAGTTCAACAGTTGGTTTAGTTACTGGTGTCACAACAAGGGGATCCAGTATCTGTCAGCCAGGGGAGACATGGTCTACAAACCATGACGCTTTTCCAGAGGTGGTTTGCACTTGTCACCACTTGGCTTCCAGATATTAGCAAAACATTATCTACTCCCATAGTGCCCGTTTTAGACCATACCAAGCTGTTAAACCCTCCAACATAACAAAATAATTCATGACTACCTAAATGTACTGCTGTTCAGTGCTAAGAGTTTAAATAAAAAAAACTGTACTCCCTGGATGCACTCCTTACCTTGGAGAATGCAGACATATGTGCAGTCATGGAAACATGCTTCAGAAACATGGAAAGCACTCTGGATATCAAAGGCTACAATGCCTTTCATACATTTCAATCCCCCTCAGCTAAGGATAAAACAAAGGGAGGAGGTGTCTCAGTGTTCATAAAAGACAAGTACACTGCTAGACTGGTCCCACAACATAATTCGCTTGAGCTTTTCCATGCCCAGCTGACAGGTACGAGCCCCTATCATATCCTTGCTAGCTAAAGATCCCCTAACATGAGTCTGGAAAACCACACCTGCTGCCTAAACCTACAGGAATCTCTTAACTTTCAGCTAACACCATACTTATAGGTGACTTCAACTACCCCTCCATAAACTGGGAGACTTATATGACACATAATTCACTTGCTCAGAGGTTTTTGGTCTTCATCAATGCAAACATCCTGGAGCTCCCTAACTAGCGGTACAAATATCCTAGACCTGGTACTCATAAACATGGGGGATGCTGCTCCTTCTCATGCATTAACTCCTCCCTGGTAAGATCTGACCACAAAATGATCTCCTTTTGTATTAAAACTAACCTAAAACCCCCATCAAACTCCAAACCTGTTAAGAACTTTACTAAGGCTAATTACCTCAAACTAAGTGACAACTTATTAAACATTCAAGCCCCTCCAAATGCAGATTACACTGAGGCCTACTCTGAGCTGTACATAAAAGCACTGTATGTATGATTACCAGCAAAAATAAACCACCCTGGTGGACCCCTAACATAAACAGCATTATTGAATAAAAGGAAAAAAAAATCCTCTCCAAAGCCAAGAAAAAACATACAAAACAGTGTGGAAAGACACTCACAGACTAAACAATACAAATTAGAGAGCTGGCCAAATCTGCCAAATAAAACTATAGGGCAATGATAGCCTCCCGGGTGAAAGATAACCATAAGGCTTTTTTAAATTATGTTCGTAACCTCAGAGGAAATGTTCAGCAATGTGCCTAGTTAATCATGAACAGCAACACTTATACCCAGTCTGAAACTCTAGCAAACCTGCTGGCCGACAAGTTCAGTTCAAAGGTCTCCCCCTCATCACATCCTACCACATCCAAAGAAATACCTACAACCATCCCCGTACCAGTTATTGTGAATGAACAGGTTCTTACTGCACTCGCTAAACCCAAAAACACAGCCTCCATGGGTCCAGACAACATTCCAGGATGCAGAGTCTATCAGGGCCACTAGAAACCCTCTTTAATCATAGCCGTAAGACTGGCTTTGTCCCAGAGGAATGGAGAACTGCAACAGTCATCCCTCTCCACAAGGGGAGCCCATCAAGTGAACCAGGGAACTACAGACCCATTGACCAGTCTTATCTGAAAGGCCATGGAGAGAGAATTATCATGGATCTGATCAATAATGATATAGGAACTCTCTAAGCACTGGACCAGACCCAATTTGGCTTTGTCAAAGGCAAGTCTTGCCTGGTCTGTCTAGTGGACTTCTTTGAGAAAATCACCAGGGACATTGATGAGGGTAAAATGGTACATATTGCTTATGCAGACATGGCCAAAGTTTTTGACACAATCCCCCACTTGGGGATCATATATAAACATACTGAGTTAGGCATAAACCCCTATATTGTCAGATGGATAGCCAACTGGCTCACTGAGAGGGCACGTTTTCCAGATAGGTGAATCCACTGCTGATAAGAAACCTGTTACTAGTGGTGTCCTACAGGGCTCACTGTTGACACCCCACATGTTTGGTATATACTTCTCTAAGTGAAGGCCAATGCTGGGAGTATCTGGCTCACCAAGTTCAATGACAGCTGTAATCTGGGAACAATCACTGAATCACCAAATGATGTTGACATACGACAAACAGGCCTAAAAATGACAAATGACAGGTGGCAAAACCATGGTCTGAGACTAAATGCTAAAAAATGCATAATCATACGCTTTGGTAAATCAGATATCCATGCAAATTACAATATTGATAGGGCACCCCTAAAAGTAGACCTAGTGGTGAGGGACCCTGGAACACAGATAGGAAGTAACCTAAACTTTGACCATCAGATAGCTACGGTAGTGAGGAAATCCTTCTATGTGGCTCACCTTATAAGTAAAGGCATGGCATCAAGATCAAAGGAAGTGATAGTGCCATTGTACTCGACCCTCAGATCAGGCCCATAATCAAGTATAATGCTCCTGTTTGTGTGTACCTAACCCGACGCTTACACCAACTGGAGAGGCCCCAGAGGTTTCCCACTAAATAAATATAAAATGTAAGACATATCTTATGTGGACCGACTAAAGACCCTATCCCTTTACTCCATCTCATATTGTTTATTTACAGGGGACTTATGCCTGAGCTACAAGGCATTATCTGATCCAGCCCTGATGAAAATGTTTCATATTCACAAGAAATATTATACAAGGGCTATGTGTTCCATGGACCTGAAGCTTATTCGTGACTCTAACAGAACTTGTTGGAAAGACAGAGTCATATCCCAAAGGCTACCTTGTCTATGGAATAAACTTCCCACCTTCATAGAACAAAGCTAGTCTCTCACTTTCTTCAAAAATAATTTGGATAAATGGATGGGAAACTGTATTCACTCCCAGGGTACTCCCCATGTCCCCTTATGGATAGAGGCATTTTGTATAATGACTCAGAGCTCCAACATCCAAAGATCCACTACCCTGATATTACCCCATCCCATATCTGTTGAATTACGAGTAAGATGTATTATTGTCATAACCTGGGTATTATTGGCTAGGCTTGTAAAGGCCTAGTAATCACCTATGAACCTATGAAAATGGAAATAAAAGTCTAAACCAACTTTATTAGAAGTAGTGAACATTTTAAGAGAGATAAAACAACTGGAAGTAGGATCTTTGCAAAAGGGTAAGAGCAAATTGCATAGATAAAATGGGAACTCTAGGAGAACTGTAGGAATAATACATGCAGAATAATGTTTTGGAGGAGGAATGAAGTTTAAGGGAAGGCAGGAACTGAATGAGCTCTGTAATGTTTGACTGGCAATAACTGGATAGATTATAAGTGATGTATAACATCTGCAACTGAGAATAAGTCAATATGTTTTGTTTTCTTCTATATAAATGTATGATTGCCTATGTTATAAGTGATAATTTAATGCAGTATTTCTTGTTTTAAAAAAATCTCAGCTTTTCCTGATTTCCCCCATTTGCTGCTATTACTCAGTTTCATCCCACGTGCCGTCAGTTTTGCATTCTGTTTCCCTATCCTTTGCTGAAGGAAGTGACCTCAGCACAAGAGCTGTAGTAATTGGTTGTTTTGGACCATTTCTAGCTCTTTTCATGTTCCCTGTTTAAAATCCACATTAGCGCGGCTTTGCGCGATTGTGCGCATAGAGCAGCGCCGGTTAAACAAGGTTAAACTTTTCCTGGCTCCGCCAAGTCTGCTCTTCAAATTCTCCCTTAGAAAGCTCTATTCTTAGAATAACCAGTCTACTCTTTATATTATAAGCATAGCACTTGTTCTCTAAGCTACTCTTCTAAGCAAGCACTCTCAAACTCAAGTAGCACTACATCCACCTACCGCCCACTTCCCTTAAAGGTACAGCACTCTCATAATATTCTAGCATGTCGAGTGGTAGATTGCTAGCATCTTCTCCTGCTCAGCTGGTTAATCTGGGAATCTTGAGACAATGCTATAATTGTCTCATGTACACAGACAACCCTCTCCTTCTCCCAACAAACACAAACACATGTGAGAGATGCAACTATATAGCCAAACTGGAGGCTGAACTCTCTCAACTCAGGACTGGCAAGACCAGACAGGAGGAGAAGGTAACCACACACACAACAAACCCAGTCACACATAGACCTACCCCAACTGCAAATCAAACACATAATAACACAAAAACATACTCGGAGGCTCTATTAAAAAACTTACCAAAACAACAGAGGCTCCCAAAGCAGACACCCAAAAATCCACCACCTCAAAACATAACACATGCAACACATACTTCAATAAATCGGTGTGTCAATAAATCACAGCCCTTAAGGCCAAACACTATGCCTGATACACTAGTGATAGGTGACTCTATAGTCAGACACACTGACATCCCACTTACCAGGCTGAGCAAGGAGAGGGTAATGGTAAGCTGCCTATCAGGGGCTAGGATCCGCCATATAACACACGCATTCAGGTCACTCAAAAACACGTACAAATATGACTCCGTCATTGTCCATGCCGGCGTGAATGACCTGAGACGTACCTCCTTGGACTACATGAAAAGAGACATTGAGGAGCTCTCTGATTATGTAGCCCAGGCTGGTATGACCCTGACCCTGAGCAGCATCCTGCCCTCACCAAGAATGATGCCACAATACAAAGACAAGATGATCAGCTTTAATAATTGGCTCAATTACTGGTGTCATTCTAGGGGGATCCAATGTCTGTCTGCTTGGGATGACATGCTGGACAAGCCACGCTGCTTCACAAGGGACGGCTTGCACCTGTCACCACTGGGCTTCTGGATATTGGCTAAGGCTCTTGCCACCCCCATAGTGCCTTTTTTAGGCAAGGCTCAAAAGACGAACCCACCTCCTTAGAAAACAAAAATGGAAAAAAAATAAGGGTAATGCTGCTCAACACCAGAAGTCTAAATCTCAAGATGCAGGCTCTCGAAGCACTCCTCAGTATGGAGAACATCGATGTCTGCACTGTAACCGAGACCTGGTTCAAGGCTCCTGAGAGCATCCCAGCGCTACCAGGCTTTACCTTGTATCATGCTTTTCGGCCCCAAAACCCGGGCCGAACCACAAAGGGAGGGGGAGTGTCCATATTCATCAAGGATACCCACACCTCTAGGTTAGTGGCAACTCATGAAGCATCGGAGACCATCCAGGTGCAGCTAACCATAGGTAAAACTGCTATACAACTGGTTGCATGTTATGAATGTCTCACCAAATACCATCATATTGGGAGACTTCAACTACCCTAACATAGACTGGGTGCACTATTCTAGCCCTAACACCCTAGCCCAAATGTTCCTGGAATTCATAAACTCCAATGCAATGGAACAGCTAGTCACCTCTCCCACAAGGGGGGATAATATAGTAGACCTGATCATCACAAACATGGGGACAAAATGCTCCACACCGGAAGTATTGCCCTCACTGGTGAGATCTGACCACAAACTAATCACCCTGGATATACATTTACCACCTCCACCCCCAGCACAAAAGACTACAATGAGAAACTTCTCAAAAGCCGACTTTACACTTCTCAAGACTGAGATGGGATCATTTAAGCCCTCAGGGCCAATGGAAACCACATCCCACAATGCTGAACCCTACACAAATGCTTTCTACGGACATCTCCAAGAATGCATGGATCATGCAATCCCAAATAAAACCAAGACCCTCTCCACCAAAGGAAAGCGTCCTGTTTGGTGGGCCCCAGCCATAAACAAATTGTATAACAAAAGAAGGAAGCCACTGCAAGACAGAGCAAAATCCCATAAAGGGAAGGCATCTCTGATCAGCACTAGTAGAAAGCTACGTTCTCTCATAAAAATATCCAAGGCCAACTTTGAGAGAAAAATCGCCAAGGACACTAAAGATAACCACAAGGCATTCTTCAGTTATGTTAGAAACCTGGGCGGAAACACTCAGATATGCTCAGAGTTAGCACACAACGACAAAAAATTTACCGAACCCACAGATATTGCCAACATTCTGGCAGACAGGTTCAGTGCAAATTTCTCCCCTCCCTCACCTCCAAAAGAAGAGATACTCATCCCAGCTGAATGTAACCTCCCTGTCATCTCTGATGTCCAGGTGAGAACCGCCCTCAACAAAGCAAAAAACACAGCATCTATGGGACCTGATGGTATCCCCGGCTGCATGATACGTGAACTCCAAGAGGAGCTAAACCCGCATATAAAAATGTTATTTAACCTTAGCCTTACTACAGGATATGTACCTGAACACTGGCGTACAGCAACAGTGGTACCACTCCACAAGGGAGGCTTCACTACAGACCCTGGGAACTACTGCCCCATAAGCTTGACAAGCCTGGTGTGCAAAGCTATGGAAAGAATTATTATGGAACTCATAAACGACATTGGGGACCTACAGACACTTGATCCCACCCAGTTCGGCTTTTTAAAAGGCAGATCCTGCCTTTTGAACCTGGTTGACTTTTTTGAAACAGTCACTAGAGCCATTGATGAGGGCAAGGCAGTCCATACAGCCTACCTGGACTTGGCTAAAGCCTTCGACACAATACCCCACTCAGGGATCATAGAAAAGCTAAACAGCTTAAAAGTAAATCCATATGTCACAAGATGGGTTGCAAACTGGCTAAAGAACAGAACCCATAGAGTCAAGATTGCGGGAGCCATGTCAGACTCAAAGCCAGTCACAAGTGGTGTCCCACAGGGCTCTGTCCTGGGACCCCTCTTGTTCGGCATTTACTTCTCAGATGTGAAAGCAAACTTGGGAGGGTTGTGGCTGACAAAGTTCGCAGATGACTGCAAACTAGGCACCATAGTCGATACACCAGCTGACACATACATCCTACAGAAAGGCCTCACCGTAACGGACAACTGGTGCCGGAATCACGGCCTTAAACTGAATGCCAAGAAATGTAAAGTCATCCCCTTTGGGAAAAACAAAATACCCACAAATTATCACATTGACAGTAACCCACTGAGTACCAAAAAAGCAATCAGAGACCTGGGGACCCAAGTTGATAGTGACCTCTCATTTGACACCCACGTTGCCAAAGTGGTTAGAAAAACTTTCTACCTTGCCCACCTTATCATGAAGGGATTCACATCCAGATCAAAGGAGGTCATCGTGCCCCTGTACTCCTCCCATGATTGAGTACAATGCCCCATTTGGTATGTACCTCACCCGGCACTTACAACAGTTGGAGAGACCCCAGAAGTACCTCACCAAGAGAATCAAGGGTTTCTAACATATGTCATATGCTGCCAGGCTAAAGAAACTCCAGCTCTATTCAGTAGCATACCGCCTACTCATAGGTGATCTGTGCCTGACATACAAAGCCATGTCCAACCAGGAATTGATGGACATGCTCCATCTCAAAAAATCGAAATCCATAAGAACCACGAGAGCCAAAGATTTAAACCTCAGTACAAACATGAATAGAACATGCTGGAGGGACAGATTCATAACTCAGAGGCTTCCCATACTCTGGAACAAAATCCCAGTCCATGTTAGGCAGAGCCCCTCACTGACTGTCTTCAAGAGAAATCTTGATGAGTGGATGGGAGATTGTAGGTTTACCCCGGGGGTCACCCCTGTATCTCTACTTAACAGAGGCACAGTAAACTAATTTTAATAAGTAAGGGGGTCTTCAATGTGTCACTACTAGACAAAGGCACAGTATTCTAAATTTATTCTTTACACCTTAGTACCAATACATGGGGTGGCGAAAGCCACATCTCTAGGGCTAGGCTTGCAAATGCCTCAGGGCAGATAGCCTAGTACTAAACTATGAAACTATGAAACTATGAAGTTTTTGCTGAGAGTCTACCTGTAATGTCACATCATCTGCATTACAGCAACTTTGTTGATCTATCCCCTCTGACCTCTTTGCTAAGGTACTCCATTACCAGTATGAACACCAGTGGGCTCAGAACTGAACCCTGATGCTCACCCACTAGCACTGGGAACCCCTGTGTGAGACTAAACTCTGTTCACACCTGAGTCATTGGATCCCTGTACATAGCTTGCAAACATTGGGTCATTTGTGTTGCATCCTGATCTAAATTCAAAGTGCTCATCTCCCATCTTATTTTATACTGCTCTGCATATTTGTTTATTAGTCACCCTCTCCAGAATTTTAATGCAGTTTGACATGTTTGTACTGCCAACAGTTGTGGATGTCTACTTTGTTCTTGAACACTGGCACTAGTATGCTTATTGTTCAGTCATCTGGCATACACCTTTCTCTCCATACTGCTATATGAGTACCCTCAGATGCCATTTTCCCCCTACCTTACCCAATATTTTTATTAAATCTACCATGACCTCATGTGAGCCTGCTGCTTTCCCTGACTTTATTTTTTAGTGCTATTCTTAGTTCTTCTATGGTGGGCTCCTCCTCTTCTTTCATCATAGGCTGTGTCTGGGGCAGTATAGCTTCTGTGGGATTTTCTTCATTCAGAAGCTACTAGAAGTACCCCTTCCATCTGCCTTTGATGTCCTATGGATTGGTGAGCAGATTGTTGCTGGCATCCATTATGAAGGGTGTTTGATAATATTCCTTATCTTTCTGTCTTTGCCTTGCAGCAAGATATAGTTACTTTGTGTCATCTACTGATCACTTTCCATAAGCTGGTAGAGAACCTCTGATGCCTTGTTCTTTGCTATTGCAGCTCTTTTCCTTACCTCTTTGATAACCAACCAGTATACCTTCTAAGCCTGGTTCTTACCTCTTTGTTAACCAACCAGTATACCTTCTAAGCCTGGTCCATCTTTTCTATCTCCCACTTGTCTGCACTTCTTCTTTCTTTTGATGATTGGCAGGAAGGATCCCAAGGAACACTGGACACAAAATGTTGAGTAAAAGCAGAACTTTAATGCTAAATAAATCCATTAAAATCGATGTGAGCGCTTTCGTTAAAACAATGTTAACTTCATCAGACAAGAGTCAATAAGCACAGCCAATGTTTAAATACCTTTTTAAAACACCTTTTAAAACAATCTGTTTGGACACAGAACCAGCTAAAACATGACTAAGATGAATGTTGCTGTTGATGACTATGATAACTGTTGCAACGACACTTCACATTTAAAAAATATATATATTGTGAATACTTCTAGAAATTAAATATGTGTAAAAAAGTGAATTATTTTCTCTAAAGACAAAGTTGAACTATTAAAAACCTTATGTTAGTGTTCTAATGGCCACGCTTTAAGAGTAATACACAAACTAAATTAAAAAAACATCAAACCTTTTCTAATAAAGTGCTTGTGCAGGGTTGTTAAACTTGTACTATTTTTTTCCTTTCCAAGACTTTCAGTTTTAAGACAGGAGTGATGGATGTCCTGTCATTAATGCCAGGCCATTTGTCTGCATGTAAGAGAATCTGCCATCTCAATTCTTTTAACTTCAATTGGAGCCCCCAAGGTATCTTGTCACTAAGGCAACATGGTCAATGGCCATAAAACTGAAGCTGTGGCTGTTATTGTCATGGATGTGCCTAGCCAGTGCATTGTTCATATTATTTTTCCTAATGGCATAGTCATGTTCATAGATCCTTGCCCTGAATTTTCTCTCTGTTTTGCCTATGTAAAACGCTGAGCACTGGTCACATGTTGCCATATAAACAACTGCTTTGGAAGAGCAATTGTACCTCCCATTTACTTTAAAGACCATGTTGTTGATTAAAAACTTAATACCAGTTTTGACCTTATGTCACCATTTACAGGACTCACACTTATACATGCCACACTGGCTAGTTATTGTGTTAGTGTGTCCCTTTCTAAGGAGGTCTTTTAAGTTCGGACCTCTTCTGTATGTTATTATTGGTTTGTCACCCAGATGAGCTATGATGTCCCTATCTTCCATTAAAATGTCCCAGTTTTTACTAAAAATTGACTTCAAGCTATAAGAGTCAGAATTGTAAGTGACTGTTAAAGATCTGAGGAAGGGGCTTGTATTTTCATCCAATCTTTTCATCCCAATGACAGGTGGACTATTGTCAGGAGTGTAGACACCAACTATGGGCTTAAAGTGGCCTATTTTTCTTTTCTGCGTGACCTCATCAATAAGCTCATTGAGCAATTCAACCAGGTAGGCCCTCCTTTCAAACATAGATTTCAAGTTACTACACTCTACTATAAAGTCCTCTTCCCCAGAGGTTATACGGGCAGCTTGGACAAGCTGCTCTTTTACCACTGACCTCTTTTGATGTTTGGGGTGGGAGCTGGTGTAATGCAGAAAAGAATTGGAGTAGGTTTCTTTTCTGTGAATTCTTGTAGTGTACCTTCCAGTAAGTGTGTCTTTGAACAAGTGTCCATCTAAATAGTTCATATTGGTCAAGTCAATTACACAAGTAAACCGCAAAAATGTGGTTGCAATGTTGAGGTACTGTAAAAACTCATCCAGCTTGAAAAAATACCCCTTCCAAATTAAACTAATATCATCCTGGAACCTAAAGTACAACATAACACTGGAATAAAATTGGGATTTGAAAACAAAATTCCTCTCCCAGTGTGCCATGACCATGTTCAAAAATGCCCCTCCACAAGCTGATCCCATGGCCACTCCAGTTGTCTGCAAAAAGGATCTGTCACTGAAAGAGAAGTAATTATTTTTTAAGACTAATTCCAGTAATTCTAAAATTAAAGTAATCTTCTCCTGGTTTACTTTATGTTCTAATAACAAGTCGCCAACCAAGTCAAGGCGGGTGCTGTGTGGAATGACAGTATACAAATCTTTGACATCTATTGTGACCAATATGTCATTCTCATTATACTCACCTCCATTGACCTGCTCTAAAAAAGGTCCAGGAATCCTTACATATCTGGTGTTCTTTTTGCAATATTTTCTTAAGCTCATGGTCTAAATATTGGGCACAGGCCATGGTGATGGAATCCCTACCATCCACTAAGGGTCTCATAGGTGAATCTAAAAGACTCTTATGAGTCTTAGGGATTCAAAAAAATCACTGGGACTCTTGGGCTAATGATGTTCTAATAATTGTATAGGGAAAGATCAATCCTTCTCTCGAGAAATATGTCAGTTAATTGACCATACATTTTCTTGTATGCAGTGTTTAATTCATTTAGGGACACCTCTGTGTAATTTGTCGTGTCCAGAATAGATAACATTTTTGCTGTGTACATAGAAGCATCCATAATTACCACCCCACCCCCTTATCAGGTTTCATGACTCTTACATCATGCTCTTGTAGCATTAACAAGCTGTCACGTTCATTCTGGTTCATGTTGACAAAGTTGTGTGCTTGTCTGTGTTGATTCTTGTTTAGAGAATTTAAATTGTATAGGTCAAGCTCACGTAATTTCTCATATATTGCCAGTTTGGGGAGTAAATGGGGGTTATAGGTGGAACTAATTCTAAAGATGCTGCTAGTGTTAATGTTGGTCTGCAAAATACTTTCTTGCATTATACACAAATTCAATTTCCTGAAATAAAATTTTAAATATATTAATGTGTCTACAACATTGAACTTATTAGTAGGTACAAAAGTCATTCCCTTTGAGAGTAGATTGGTCATGGCTTCATTAATACATAGCTCAGAATAATTATACACTGCGAAATCTTTCTGGTTATTATAAACCACTGTACATACATTGGTAGACTGTTCTAAATGATCATTCAGTTCTAAAAGTCCATTAACAGGAAATTCAATACTGATGTCATTAACTGAGGAAAAATCTAAGTCCACCGGTTCTTGTTTTTCGGCCTGGCTCCTTCAAACCCCAAAGGGTGAAACCCCACATGGGGCTGTTGCCTGTTATTGTAGTAGCCTTTGTTTCTTATTCTCTCACTCCTCCTCAAATTTCGGGTATTTACTATCGTAGTTTAAAACTACTTCATCAGTCCTTTCAAACCTTGGTTTGTTGCAATTCATTAAATAAAGGGGAAGAGGAGGTGGGTTTCTACCCTCCTCAGGTGGGCTCTTAGGTTTCCTATAAGAACCGGGAGGTTTTGGATAGGCAGTACTGTTCGCATAATCATTGACATCCCTATCCAATTTACTCAATTTTCCAACCTTTAATTTTGTAATATGTTGATCAATACTTGTAAAAATTCTGTAATGCTCGAATTTCATATTCTTTGTCATCACAAATAACTTTGTCCAATATAGCAAGTTCATCAAACAAAAGGACTAGTTCATTAATATTGTGCTTTATCAAAAGGTCTAATAATTCCAAGCCACATCTGTCAAACAATTTGATTAAATCACTGTACAGGGCTGAGTCATGTTGTAGCCCTGTAGGAACACACCATACTTTTAAACCTTTGGGAACCACTTTTAACCTTGTGCATTCCCTCAGGTAGGGGTTCTAAACTTGAAGCTTTTTGCAACATGAGAGTTTAAAATCAAATTCAGTAAGCTTGCCTTCTAAAGAAGGAGCGTTTCATTCTGTGTTGTTGTTTTGAAAGGATATTCCTGCCTGCAACCATTCCTGGAGCTGGGGGATGTTTTTAGTTAGTCCTTGATCTTGACCATTCAGTCCTGCTGCTGTTTGAAAGCTCCTGCTTTCAGTTTGCACTGTATGAAGCTGTGGAATGATTGTAGTTAGTCCTCGATCCTGACCGTTTGGTCCTGCTGCTGTTTGAAAGCTCCTGCTTTCAATGTGCGTCATTTCCGGTACACGCAAACGGGTTTCGTTTCCCTGTGCAGACTCTGCATCCAAAATTGAACCTGAAGCTAGACATTGTGGGGTAATGTCAAAATTAGTCTGTTCGCTGGTTTCTCCATGTAAATCAGCATGCTCAGTAGTGCAGGCTCTATTAGTAAGACCTACCTGTTGATAAAGGTCATCCATTCGTTGGGTAAGCTGCAAGATGAAAAAAGCAGCTAAATACCCGATCTCTGTCTCTGATCCTTCCTGTGCTTGTTCCATCTGTGGTGACCCATGGACCTCAATACTGCCAGAAGCCATGAAATAAAACTGAGGAAAATGACAAAGGCAACAAACAAACCAAATGAATAACACTGGCAGGAAGGGTCCCAAGAAACACTGGACACAAAATGTTGAGTAAAAGCAGAACTTTAATGCTAAATAAATCCAATAAAATTGATGTGAGCGCTTTTGTTAAAACAATGTTAACTTCATCAGACAATGTTAACTTCATTAATCAAAACAATGTTAACTTCATCAATATGCACAACCAATGTTTAAATATCTTTTTAAAACACCTTTTAAAACAATCTGATTGGACACAGAGAACCAGCTAAAACATGACTAAGATGAATGGATATAGTTAACCCTTTGCTAACTGTTGCAACAACACTTCACATTTAAAAAATATATATATTGTGAATACTTCTAGAAATTAAATATGTGTAAAAAGTGAATTATTTTCTCTAAAGACAAAGTTGAACTTGACCAATGTAAATAGTTATTGGAAAACGTGCTTTTTCTAAAAATGTTACTGTAAAAGCAACCTGTCAGGTTTTCCTACTTAAGTTTAATATCCAGAAAGTTAATCTCATATCCGGAACAACCCAAGGTAAATGACAAAAAATCTGATGTCTTATTAAGTAATGTTAAAAAAAATTAGCATTTGTATCACCCTTGATAATAAAAAACGGGTCGTCCACAAATCTGTCGTAAAACAAAATATTCTCAAAACTAACCATTGCTGGTAAGATTTCCTGTTCCCACCATCCTAATACAAGGTTAGCAAAAGCTGGGGCAACACTTGCCCCCATTGCTACACCCGTCTTTTTTCTATAATATTTGTCATGGAAAATTAAATCATTGTTATTTAAAACTATATCTAATAATGTACAGATAACATGAATTTGATCAACAGACATGTTACCATATTTACTTAAATAATCTCTAATAAATTCTGTCCCTAAATTAATTGGTATAGATGTAAATAAGGAGACTATATCTACAGTAACAAGAGTGAAGCATTCATTAGCAAGGCATCTTTCTACCTGAAAATTCCTAATATGATCTAGAAAATCCTAAGAGTCTCGACAATATGAAGGCAGACTTTGCACCAATGGATTCAATACAGAGTCTAAATAAATTGAAATCCCTTCAGTTATACTACCAGCTGCTGAGACTGTAGACCTAAAGGGGGGTGGTTTGGATTTTTATGAATTTTAGGTATACCAAACAGAATCCCTATACGCGGATGTTTTGTATAGAAAAAGTTGTATGTTAACATCTATTTCTTTATTTAGTAACATACCATCCAATGCTGAATATACATATTTATACCTCATATGTATATCACATAAAAAACTTATTGATAATCCTCGTTATTACTCAACATTTCTTCTATGCCAGATATGTAGTCTTTATTATTTATAATCACCAAACCCCCCTGCCCTTGTCGGCTTTCATGAATCTTAAAGTTTTTACATCCCATAACTCTTTCAAAGCAAGGTGTTCAGCAGCATTTAAATTATAATATGATTGTACAGCCTTATTACTTGGCAATGTTCTTATATCTCTTGGACAAAATGCCTCAAACTGTTTAATTGTGAAATGCAAGGAAGGATTAAAAGTAGATGGTTTACTAAAATTTTTCTTAATAAATGAATATTGAAATATAAGCACCAGATTCAGCTTTCTACTATACATTTTAAGCTGTAAAATAGTTTGAGTCAAACAAGATCTGTGGCTTGATATGAAACCCAAACCCAACTGAAGTAGTTTGACATACAATCATTTAAAACAAAATCACTAAGATTGAATATTTTAGTCTCTTCTGCAAGTCCATATGTTACTTTGTTTTTTCCTTGTTCCTTGTATGAACTCTGTTCTGTGCTTCCGACATTACTTGTTTGCTCGTTGCAGGTATTTCTGAGTTTTTTGACTGCTCAGTTACTTCAGGAACAAGAGATTCAGCTACATCTACTTGACAGGTGAAACTATTAAGTGTATTCGTAGAGTTAACTAGTTTCGGGAATTCCGTATCATAGTTACTACCATGCTTTCTTTTAGATTGCTCTTGTTGTTTCTGGAACCATGGATTGTTCCCGCCTCTATTTATTGATGTAGAGTCATTCCTGAAGTGTGATTGGTTAAACTGCTTCTTAATCGTAGAGGAATTCTTAAAGGCACGAGACTGCATAGTATTACTGGTTTTGAACATCTTATTCACCTGGACTGTGGGCATAACATAGACAGTATGTGTAGAATAAGCTATACGGTCCTGTTCTAGTTTTCTCATTTTCCATGTTGCCACTGTCTTTTCATAACGATCAACTGCCATGAGCATTTGATCATACTGATATTTCCCTTCATAAGAGTTAGAAATAACTGACCACAATTCAGCATCCCAGTTTTCAAGCTGAATTCGTAGTGTACTAAGTCATTATTCTTTTTAACTATAAGTTTTAGAAAATCAAGTCCCACATTGTTGAAAAATTGAACTAACAATGGTTAGTTCTGAGAATATTTTATTTTACAACAGATTTGTGGATGATCTGTTTTTTATTATCAAGGGTGATAGTGATGCTAATATTTTTTAACATTACTTAATAAGACATTAGATTTTTTGTCATTTACCTTGGGTTGTTCCGGATATGAGATTAATTTTCTTGATATTAAACTTAAGTGGGAAAACATGACAGGTTGCTTTTATAATAATATTTTTAGAAAAAGCACATTTTTCAATAACTATTTACATTGGTCAAGTAATCATCCAGATTATATGAAACAGAACATCCCGAGAGGACAATTTATTAGAGCATCACACATGATTAGTGAGGATGATATGTTTATGAAAGAGGATGAATTTATTACTAGTCTATTTCTGGAAAGAGGCTATCCAACAGTTTTGCTGGAGAAAACAGTGACAGAAATTGTTATTAAAAGGCATGCCAACTTTCTGTCGATTTTGAAGGAAGGTTTTGAAGTAAAGTCAAAAGTAGATTTAAAGTCCACTAAGGAATTATCACGTTACTGTTTGGAGATGTCTGTGGACATTTTAAGTATTAAATATATTATTACACAGAATTGGAGAATTATCAGCAGTCATAAATATATAGGACAAGTATTAGGTGATACTCCGTTATTTGTTAACACTAGGGCTGGCAGTTTAAAACAGCTTTTAGATAAAGATAAAAATAAGAATGATAATATTGTTTGAACTAATAACATTAATACAAATAAAAACAAAGGTACTTATAAATGTAATGGTTGTACCAGTTGTAGGCACATTTATGAAAGTTTCTTTGTGATACTATCTCATTTGAATTATACAATTTATTTCAAATCGAGATATGGATGTGGCTCTATAGGTGTGGTTTATCTGGCTTTGTGTTCATCCTGTGAAGCATTTTATATAGGTATGACTACTAGACGCCTAAGGGATAGAATACAAGAACACCTAAGGGCTATTAAGAGAAGGGATGAAAACAATGCCCTGTTCAAACACTCCAAGTCATGTAGCAAGTTCAATAAGTTTCTTTTTACTGTTCTTGAACAGGTTTATTTGGATAAAAGAGGAGGTAATTTTAGAAATCAAGTGGGAAGTAGAGAAGTAAGTTGGCAGATTAAATTAGGGGTGGATGTTTTACCAGGTTTAACTGAACATATTAGAAAAAAGAAAAGTAAAAGACTATTAATATAGTTCTGCTCTTTCTTTAAGATTTAATTGAACGTATTGGTTAATTGGTCACGTTTTATGTATATATTGGCTGTCTTTTTATTCATTCTGATGAGGTGCTTTTATGAAAGCGGAGGTTAAAACCTTTTTACGCTAAATCCAGTTGGTGGTTCCTCTGTGCTGCTTAGTGAATTTTCTTATTTTTGAGTTGTGTTTGTTGTTCACTTGGCCGTTGTGGTGAATTGGTTTTTAGTATTTGCTAGAATAAATATTATGCATCTATAATGTTATTATAATAATGCAAAAGAAAACATAAATATATCTGTACACAAAACTGCATCTGTATACAGATATATGGAATGTTTATGTGATAAAATAAGTCTTTGTATAACTACAAATGTATATGGATAAGTATAGAAATATATATAAGTATACATATATAGGTCTGTAAATTACAAATATACATCTGCATGAGTACAAGTACAACTATTTTTTAATGTATGTAAATGTACACATTTATACACACAAAGAAAACTATTTGCATTACCTCATAATTTCATTTGCATTATTGCATTAACCTTGTTACTAGCTGAACTACAAGCAGACAGTTTTTGTAAAGAAAAGATTTTGTGTATGGCAAAAAGTATTTCTTAATATAATAATTGTATAAGAAAGCAATTTATTTGACAGTATTAGCTGCACATACAAGATGTCTGAACTCAGACACTACATCCTAGTCAGAGTGGAGACTGGGGCAAGGGAAGGGAGGTTGCAGAGCTGAGTGAATGACCAGCACATTGTTTAGAGAGAAATGACCAGATGAATTACTTCTGTATATTTTTAAACCATCCCTTGTATGCTTACAGTTATTAGCCAGGAAACTACCAAAGCATACATTATTGTCCTGAAATATATGTACTGCATCCATCTATAATAGTATTATGTGTTTTTTTTATTAAGGTTGATTTGAAAGGAACTGAAAACTCTTCAGTTGCTAGATTTTTGTGTGTGTGTGTGTGTGTGTGTGTGTGTGTGTGTGTGTGTGTGTGTGTGTGTGTGTGTGTGTGTGTGTGTATATACAGTTTCTTCTTCTGTGTGATCAAAATTCAATGACTTGTTGCATGAAACTGCAATTTAGGTATGTAAACCATAGACTGAAAGCGTATAGGCAACATCCCTTCCCTAAACACACAAGATGTACACC
Organism: Protopterus annectens; assembly: GCF_019279795.1. Taxonomy (NCBI): domain Eukaryota; kingdom Metazoa; phylum Chordata; order Ceratodontiformes; family Protopteridae; genus Protopterus; species Protopterus annectens. The sequence continues at coordinate 524,521,675 of NC_056737.1, forward strand.
TATATACAAGTATAACCATTTGAAAGAAGATGAAATCTTATTCTTATAATGTGCATTAAAGGAAATATCAGCACAATATGACAATTCATATATTAATAAAATATTTAAACAAGTGTATATTAAGCAAATACAACAGTAAATGAAATGTCCTGCATAGGATTTGTAGTTTTTATCAAAAATGTTAAGGAAAATACTGAATTACAGATAAATAAAAATTGTCTTACATGTCCACTATCTAGGGGATGAGGATATTGCCATAATAAGGCCCAGCACATTAAGAGACTCAGTACATTGTCTGAAGCTGCTTGTAAGCAGCCTTTTTTAGGCAAGGTTCAAATGACAAATTCACCACCGTAACAGGAACATGCAAGCAAAAACTGAGGGTAATGCTACTCAATGCAAGAAGTCTAAATCTCAAAATGCAGTCACTCGAGGCACTCCTTAAAATGGAGAACATCGATATCTTTGCAGTGGCTGAGACCTGGTTCAAGGCTCTAGAGAACACCCCTGCATTACCAGGCTATAACTCATACCCCACTTTTTGGCCATCTGACCTGGATCAGAACACCAAAGGTGGAGGTGTGTCCATATTCATTAAGGATATCCACACCTCTAGGCTAGTTGCGCAACATAATGCATCTGAGGTTATCCAAGTGCAGCTAACTCTGGGCAAAACTGCAATCCAAACTGTAGCTTGCTACAGATCCCCCACCATGCCCCAAGATTCCCACTCCTCTTTTCTTGATGTTTGTTTGTTTGTGTCTTTCGGCTTTTCCCGGTTAGGGGTCGCCACAGCGGAACTCCAGTCCGCTAATGATTTACAGTAAAGTTTTATGTGCTGGCTTGCCGGGCCTAACGCACAACCTTCAACGATTAACTCCTCTTTTCTTGATATAGTGGAAAATATTAGGGTTCAACCAAACACACTATTAATGGGCGATTTCAACTACCCCACCATTAACTGGGAAAACTACACATGTACCAACTCCTTCGCTCAACGCTTTCTGGAATTCATAAATTCCAATGCCCTGGATCAACTTATCCACACCCCCACCAGGGGCAACAATATCCTAGACCTAGTCATTACCAACATGAGTGACTGGTGTTCCACACCTGAAGTCAACTCCTCATTGGTCAGATCCGACCATAAGCTAATCACCCTAGATATCTGCATCCTGCCCCCACCCACCATTAAGGAAACCATGGTAAAAAATTTCTCCAAAGCCAACTTCATGCTTCTTAAGACAGAAGTGGCGAACTTCATGACATTCATGCAGATGAACAATACAGTTACAACTGCTGAATCCTACACAAAAGCACTCTATAAGCACTTACATGAGTGCATGGATCTTGCTATCCCAAACAGAACCAAGACACTATCCTCCAAAAAAAGGAAGCCAATCTGGTGGTCCCCTGCCATAAACAAACTCTACAACAGAAGGAAAAAACTGTTGCAAAAGAGAGTAAAATCCCATGAGTGGAGGAGCTCCCTGGTCAGCCTCAGTAAGAAGCTGAGATCCCTTATAAGATCCTCCAAAGCTAGCTACGAAAACAAAATCACCACTGATTCTAAGGGCAGCCACAAAGCATTCTATAGCTATGTCAAGAATCTCTATGTCAACACCCAGATCTGCTCTGAGTTACAACACAATGACACAAAAATAACAGAACCAACTGATATTGCCAACATCCTGGCAGATAGGTTCTGTACTAACTTTATCCCCCTCTCACCCCCTAAAGGGCCCATATCTATACAGGAAGAATACAGAGTCCCTGTAATCACATTTATGCAGGTAAAAGCTGTACTCTCTAAAACCAAAAACACAGCATCCATGGGACCAGACAACATCCCAGGCTGCATTTTACATGAACTTCAGAACAAATTGGTTCCCCACCTAAGCACCATGTTCAATCATAGACTCACGTCAGGCTTTGTGCCCACTGAATGGCACACAGCAACAGTTATCCCACTCCACAAAGGGGGAGCCACCACCAATCCTGGGAACTATCACCCTATTAGCCTGATGAGCCTGGTCTGCAAGGCCATGGAACGTATCATCATGGAACTCATAAACAAAGATATTGGTAATCTCCAAACTCTGGACCCCACCCAGTTTGGGTTTGTGAAAGGCAGATTATGCCTTCTGAACCTGATCAACTTCTTTGAGGCAGCCACCAAAGCCATAGACGAGGGTAAGGTGGTTCACACAGCCTAGCTTGACCTCGCCAAGGCTTTCAACACCATCCCCCATTCTGGAATTATAGCTAAACTCAATAAACTAGGTATAACTCCCTACATCACAAGATGGATTGCCAACTGGCTCACTGACAGAACCCACACTGTAAAAGTTGCAGACTCCAAATCTGACTTCAAACCAGTGACAAGTGGAGTACCACAGGGTTCAGTCCTGGGACCCCTCCTGTATGGTATCTACTTGTCTGAAGTACAGGCTAACACAAAAGGCCTCTGGCTACTGAAGTTCATAGATGACTGCAAACTAGGAGCCATAGTTGAGTCCCCCAGTGATGTGGACATCCTACAGAAGGGCTTCACTGTGACAGATGCTGGTGTCAGAGGCATGGCCTCAAGCTCAATGCCAAAAAGTGCATTTTCATCCCCTTTGGTAAAAACTCTGTACCCATGAACTACCACATAAACGGCAGTCTACTTAACACTGAATGTGTGATAAGAGACTTTGGGACCCAGGTGGACAGTAGTCTCTTCTTTGATAATCACATCACCACAATAGTCAGGAAATACTTCTATGTGGCACATCTCATCACAAAAGGGTTCTCATCCAGGAAAAAAGAGGTCATTGTTCCCCTCTCCTCAGCACTCATTAGACCCATTATAGAGTACAATGCCTGTTTTGGAATGTACCTCACAAGACATCTGCAGCAGCTGGAAAGGCCACAGAAATACCTCACAAAGAGGATTACTGGCCTCAAACAGATGCCCTACACTGACCGTCTCAAAAAACTCCAGGTTTACTCTGTAGCATATCGCCTACTCCGAGGAGATCTCTGCCTAACATATAAAGCTATGTTAAACCCAGAGCTGTTGGACATGCTACACCTAATGAAATCCCAATACCTCCAAGCTACATGCTCTAGGGACCTAAACCTTGTCACCACAATAAACAGGACATGGAGGGATAGATTCCTGTCCCAGAGACTTCCTATACTCTGGAACAAGCTACCCATCTATGTCAAGCAAAGTTCCTTATTAGCACTCTTCATGAAAAATCTTGATGAATGGATGGGAAATAGGAAATACACCCTGGGGATCACTTCTGTGGCTCTGCTCGACAGGGGCACAGAAAATTAACTTTCTTGGGTGGTGTAAGCCAGGGAACCTTGTTGGCTAGGCTTACTTAGGCCCTTGGGCTGATAGCCTAGTACCTACCTATGAACCTATGAACCTATGAATAAAGTAGCAAATGTAGCATTCTGTCTTTAACTAATTTTGTTACTCTGTTTAACTACAAGTATTTATACAGTGTGATAAGTGAAGGCCTAATTTTTTTTCACTACATTATTGCAACCAAATCTCAATGGTATGTCAGTGTATCAAAGTAATATTCTGTCTTTAACTAATATTATTACCCTGTATAACTGCAAGTATTTATAAAGTATGGTAAATGAAGGCCTATATTGATTTTGGTATATTATAACAATGAAATCTAAAATATATGTCAATCTATAAATACAGTATGCTGTCTTTAACTGATTTTATTAAATACATAAGTACAAGTATGTATAAAGAGTGGTTTCAGTACAATATTGAAAACAAATGCATATCAGGTACAAATCTGATGTGTAATTATCATTTATATTAGTATAGTAGAATGCAAAATGCAAACTCCACCAATACTTAATGTCAGTACACTCACTCTTCCCAAGTATGCATAAGCACTTCATATGTCACTGTTCCCATGTATGCATAAGCACCTCCCATACATTTTATTGTACTTAAAAAAGATTTATAAAAATAAAATTATTTTAAAGTAAGAAATTGAATGCTGTGTAACATTATGTGTGAATTTATTGATTCTGTTTTTTTCTGTTCTCACCTTTTTCACCCTTTATCTTATTATACATTCCTTTGTCCTTCTTTATTTTATTTCTTTCACAATTCTTTTGACTTTTTTACTGTAAGATTCAAATTCATCAGAAGCAGCCCAGCCATATACCTGTCAGATTAGGGAATGTTTACCCTTTGCTCGTCCAACATCCTACAGGGTCAAGGCAATGACTCCACGCACCCTGGAACATGGCAGCCTGGCAAGCCTCATTGAACAAGGGCTTTGGGACTTAATTGAAGACATGGTGGAGCAGGTCATGGACAGATGGATTCAACCTACCAGGGCTTCTATTCAGTGGGTGGAAGACTCACTGCCTTAGTCTGTGCTGACCAGCAAATCACCACAGGCCCCCACCCCCTCAACACTGGGATCTTCCCTAGTAACACCATCTAGCAGTGGAAACATTTGAGGCCTTGTGGACTGGGGATTGTTGCTGGGCACCACTCCTCATCACCTCCTTCTTTCCCTTATCCGGCCTCCTACACCTTTTTATTTACTTCCCACCCACATAAAGAATACCCACACTACTATGTTATATAAAAAAAATTGAAAAAATAGGGGGTCTAACCCCCAACAAAAAAACAGTAGCCCTCTCACCTCCTCTAGCACAGCCCTCTTGATATGTTCCTGCTGTGTCTCCCTCTTTGTTGTGTCCCCCCTTTTTTAATCTTTCCTATTTCCTCCTTTCTAACCTTTAATGAAAACATCAGAGTTTCCAAATAAGGATACAAGGATACCTCTGTATAAACTATAATAACCCCCTTTATTTTTTTTAAATATTAATAATAAAAAATGTGCAGTCTGTCTCTTTCCTTAAGCAATTTTCACTCTTTTAAATTGCCCATAGATGCATGTGTCATGTGTTTTTGTTTGTGTATGTGTGAGACTGTGTATGTGCACATTTGCATGTGTCTGTGGAATGGGCTCGTACTCCATCTGGGGTAAGTTTCAAGACTTATTGCTTTGTATCTCAACAAGTGCTGGGATGGGCCTCTTTTCCCCTGCAGCCCTGAAATGGATTAAGCCAATAATCAGAGAATGAATGATTGAATAACACACAAATAGGGTTTGAAATCTGTAAATACTGAAAACATTATCATTCGGAATATACTAACATATAAATAAGTGATATATTTTTATACTCGTAACAGTGCTGGCACACGAGCAATGTAGGATATACATTACAAAGTGCTAGAGAGGATGCAATGATGATACTGGATACGGTTTTGAAAATGTTATGGCTGCTTGTGAAGTGTAATGTACATTTCTGAAAAAAGATATTCATCTACCATAGTTAAAGGTACAAACATGATTTATTGATGCTGTATTCATCAATGACTTATTGATGCTGTATTTGTCAAATAACTGAGTAGGACAGACTGATAACTGACTGTGTTGCCTAATTGATTGGATAGGGAGGATGATCTTAAGTGGCTGACATGGAATCACCCATGGTCGCATTCATGGATGACATTAGCTGGTAAGTTATTATATATGGAAGAGGCCAGGCTGGCTCATGTCACTAATGGTGATATGTACTGAACTGGGGGAACTATATGTGCACAAGAGCATGCACATCTATATTCTACCAGGCAACCTTTACAAGTTAATGCACCACCTTGTGGGAGAGAAGGGTAGACCAGCCCACAGAACATGCAGGATGGCTCCTCCCTGCTCCCTAACTCTTGCCTCAATCTTTTATCTGGATCTGGATGTCCCAGGAAAGAAACTACCACTGTTTGCTTTCTTAGATGTGAGAGGAGCCCTTGAAGAAGATAAAGAAGATTTTTTTTCTATCTTGTTTGGACTTGTCTTTTCTTTTAAGGGATGTATGAATCTAAAATCCTTGTCCTCATAACATTCATGAGGAAGCAACCCCTTTGGAATTCACTTACTCTTCCTTTCATGCAATGTTCTCAAAACCTTTTACAAATGTTCCAGATTATGCTAAGATGATGTGGACCAAGACAAATTGTAGACAAGGAGTGGTAGTCTTGCATGGAATCATATGTCCATATTTGTTACATTTCTTGAAACCCACTTATCAGTTTGCTCATGTATTCATGCAGACATAGCCGGTGTTAGGCACCCACCAAACCCGCGGCCGCGGGAAGCCCCCGATTATCTCCCCACATACAAGGGCCCCCATATGAAGCAGTTGCAGGTTTCAACATCTTTTACACTCCTTGTTTGGCACCTCGTTCATTCGTCAGTGCCGTTGCACGATTCCGACTTTTTTTTTCCCTGAAAGAGCTTGCTTCCTTGATGGCTGCAGCCAATCAGGTCCCTTGCTTTATTTGTCAGCTGCTCTCAATCAGGTCTGCTTCAGTGAAGCAAGGGACCTGATTAGCTGCAGCAGTCAAAGAAGCAAGTTTTTGCTTTATATTTTTGGTTTGTTCTTCATAAAATTAGTACTTTTCTTATACATTAATGAGTATTGAAGTCAGTAAATAATAGCAGACACATGCATTTAAGTTTCACACTTTATATCTTTCAGAAAAAATGTATGCTAAAGCAAAGTCTGAAAGCAAGATTGTGAAATTATATGAGCAATATTTAAAAAGTGTCCCTATTTTTAAGCCTTTGTACCCCTATTATTTTAGGCTTTGTCCAGATTTTTCATGCTAAGAGGTTGAGAGGTATGCTGTGAGGATGGAAGGAGGATGCAGGTTTTGCTGGAACGACCATGGGACCAGCAAAGCAGCTGTATTTTAACTGCCCTTGTAAGGGCAATTTCTAAAAGATCTGAAAAACTGTCCTTTTGAGGGAAATTTAAAAGGGCTGAACAGGTCTGGTTTGTGTGTAGTAGAAGCAAGCAGAGGATTAGTAGCAGCCTTCTATCAACTGCAGAAAAGGTAAGCTGCTGGGTTTATTTTTAACTTTATTTTTTGCTTGGGGGGGGGACCTAGGGAGAGGATTGTATAACTTTTTTCCTGCAGAGTTCTTACGCTAAGATGATTTGTGTTTGTGTGTGTGGGGGGAGTGAGGGACTGTGGTTGTAACAGTTTTATTTTATCTTTGTCCAGAATTCTTCTGCTAAGAGACTGAGGAAGGAAGGCTTGTTTGTAATCAATGTCCAGATTTTATATATTTTTTTTATCTAGTCTTGCATAAGAATATTCAATATTGCATTTTTGTTTTGTGTACAATTGTGCTGAAATATTGGTAGTGGGGGGATAGTGGCTGTGAGAATGCTGCAGAATGTACAGATGTTTTAATGGATACCAATGCAAACCCTGTTCTGCTAGAATGTTTTGTGTATGTTTACAACTATGCCTGATGCTACACCTTTGTTCTACGATAATTTTTTGCTCTGTCCAGAATTATTGTGCTGAGATGTTGGGAGGGGAGTTAGTGGCTGTGAGAATGTTGCAGAATGTACAGCTGCTGTTTTAATGTATACTAATACAAACCCTGTTATACTAGTATTGTGTATACTGGCAACGTTTACAACTATCCCTGATAGTAAGCCTTTGTTCTATGATAACGTTTTTGCGTTGTTATTGTGCTGACAGGTTGGTAGGGGGCGTTACAGTCTGTGAGAATGTTATGCAATATTTAGATGTTTGCCTGGTATTTAATTATTTTCATTAAAACATCTGTGGTTACGCAATACATTTTACTTCATAATCTGTTATTCCAGCATCTATATTTGCTGATAAGCACATTGTTTTTATGTTATGCCTTTGTGCTTTTATTTTACTTTCACTTCATCTAGATTTGTGCTGAGATACTGGGGTGGGGGAGGGCTGTGACAATTCTGCAGAATGTACTGATGTCTTAATGCGTGCCAATGCAACCCCTGGTCTACTATCGAAGTTGATCATAGCAAAGTTTCAGACTATCTCTGATGTCATGCCTTTGTTCTGCATTTTCTTTTTTTCTTTTTTTTTTTTTGGGCTTTGTCTGGAATTGTTAAGCTGTGAGGTTAGAAGAGAGGGGTAGGGGCTGTGGGAATGTTGCACAATATTTAGATGTTTGACCTGTATTTTTGGTCTGTTAGTCATCAAAAATGTGAATTCACACAATGCATGCTACTGGAAAAATCTGTTATTCTACCATCCTACCATCTTTATTAGTTCATAACCACACTGTTTTAAACCCCCTAATATTACATCCTTGTCTTGTTTTTTTTTTTTTTTTTTTACCTCCCCTAGAATTGTGCTGAGACTTTTTGGGGGACTATGAGAGTTCTGCAGAATGTACTGATTATTGTAATGAATGCTAATGCAAACCCTGTTATTCTAATATATTTCTAAGTTTATCATAGCAATGTTTGTAACTATCCTTCATGTTACACCTTTGTTCTGCAGTTATTTTCAGCTTTGGAATTATGCTGAGAGGTTAGAAGGTTGGTAGGGGCTGTGAGAATGTTGCACAATGTCCAGATGTTTGTTAGTTTTGGTCTGTTCTTCAAAAATGTGGGGTCACACAACGCATGCTACTGCAAAATCTTATTCTAGCATCATTATTAGTTCATAAGCCCAGTATTTTAAATTCTTAATGTTCAGTCTAACTGTAGTGCTGTCCATCATGTGTGAGTGTCTATGTCTTGTCTGCGAGTCTGTGTAACTGTCTGCCTTGTGTCTCTGTCCTGTGTGAGGGAGTCTGTGTGGGTGTCTTTGTGTACCTCTGTGAGACTGGCTACCTTGATGCTGTACAGAGGCTTGCCATAATGTAACAACATTACTACTAAATGCCAGTTAGTGTGTGTGTGTGTGTGTGTGTGTGTGTGTGTGTGTGTGTGTGTGTGTGTGTGTGTGTGTGTGTGCGTATTTGGCTACCTTGCTGTGGTACAGGGGCTTGTCGTAATGTAACATTAGTACTAAATGCCAGTCAGTGTGTGAACCTCTGTGTGTGGCTACCTTGCTGTGGTACAGGGGCTTGTCATAATTTATTGGTACTAAATTTTATTTATTTTATTTATTTAACATTTGTTGACCAGAAAAGTCCGACTAGGACAGAACCTATTTTTAGCAGAGGCCCAGGGAGAAATGCTGCAGAAGCATGTCTTTGGAATATGGGAGGAATCCACACGAACGCAGACAGGACATGCAGACTCCACACAGAAGGCACCCCAGCTGAGAATCGAACCAGAGAACCCCTTGCTGTGGGGGGGGGGCGGGCGACAAAGTTAACTGCTGCACCACTGCACAGTCTCAGTCAGTGTGTGTGTGTACCATTGTGAGTGGCTACAGGGGCTTGTCATAATGTAACATTGGTACTAAATGCCAGCCAGTGTGTACCTTGACATTTCAAGTCTTTTTAATTGTCTGAATGTAGTAACACTACACAGTGATTGTTAAATGGTGCTGCATGAGCTTGATAGGGAAGGAGGCGTGATGGCATTATGGTCACACCTATTATATTCTCCTGGGTAGGGCCCCCAACTTGAAACTTGCTGGGGGCCCCCAAAATACTAGCACCGGTCCTGCATGCAGGTAACAAAAAAAAAAAAAAAACTTCATAAGACAGACTGCATGCATCACACAGTCTAAATCTTAATTAAGCACCAACCAGAAATGCCAAACTTTAGTAAGAAGATGGCATAGTATCCTACTAGAAAATGGTGGCTTACCTGCTACGAGAGTAAGGGGGAGGAGCAGCAATAAAATCTGCTCCTCCCCCTTACTCTCCTAGTGGGGGTGGGGTGGAGCAGCAATAACAGATGACAGAAATTAAGTTAAAAAAGATAGATCTTGCTTGAAAAAAAAATGGTCAGAGAATAGCTTCAGTAACAATATCGAAGACATATTGAAAGTTCATAGGAACCAAAAATAGCACAATTCCACCAAAAATAATCTCATGCTACTTTTAAGAATGAACTTGTTTAACAAAAAATAAGATCTGGGGAAAGGGAGCACACATGCAGAACCTTTTGAGAAAAGAGTAGGAACTAAAGTCTGGGAAAACTTTAGGCGCTGAGATGGCTAGTTCTCCTGGCAACTAGTCCTGCTGGTTGATGTGGAAAAGCAAGATGATGTAAGATCACACAAGATCCATATAATTTCAGCTTAAAATATAGCCTTCATATATCTTGGCATCTATCACTACAAAAACAACTCTGGTCATATCAGGAGTGACAGACTCCAACAGAAATAGCAGATACAGTGCTGTCAGCAATCACTGGCTTAGATGAATTTTTTTTCTTCGAATAGATTCTCTGTTCTCCACACTGTTTCATCACTGTTGCTGTTGTCTTGTTGCGGACAGAACAAGAGTTAGCACCAAAATCTTGTATTTTCAAAAGCATAAACACAAACAAAAAAAGTAACACCCACACCCAGAAACCCATGTACCCACACACCCACACATATACGATGATATGATCTCATTTCATGTTAAAGTAAGCTTTATAGAAACTTTACCTTAAATATTTAAGTATGCACATCAAACATTGTGTGCTTTTATGTTTTCTTTCTAACAGGCATGTCATCTATGCTCCAAGTAAACACAATGCATATGCATCAACTAGTTTTCCTGGGCTGGCAGATGCTTTGTTTGATATTGAAAATGATGAAAACCAAGATGAACGCTGGGAACAAGTCAAGAAGGAAATATCCATTATTGCCTTCACAATTCGGTCAGCTGCAAGTACCATAAGAACTGTCAGTGACATTGGAGGATGCTGAATTAATTCATAAGGCACCGTTATTGAACTGAACATTTTTCAGTGGATGAAAAAGAAGAACTTTTAAATGGAAACAGTTTAGTAACATTTTTGACAGTATAATAATAAACTGTGTGTCTGACTGCATTCAGTACACATTTGTAATGTCAGTCTTGAAAAATGTCAAATACTTTTCAGTTCCTTAATGTTTATAGTTCAGCACTTCAAGATGAAGTCTGTAATCATATATGCTGCAATTATCCCTGGAAATAATAATAAAAAAGTGAAAGGAAAATGTTGTGCAACAATTTCTTGTAGAGTGGCATCTGTAGTTCCATTTGTAAATAATACAGCTAGCAAACAATCAAATGAATACTACAAAATCAGATAGAATAATATCAGAGTATTTATACAGAACTGGTAGCTAGGGAAGCAGAGATGGAGATGTTCTTAATGATGATACATAACAGGACAATGATTTACGAAAGATTGAATGTACTCTGCATCTTATTGTGAAGCATTTTGATATATACATTAAAACTTATTTATGTGCAAAATGTTCATTATACCACAACAAGTCCTTTTTTAGAATGTATTAGCTGTTATTAAACTGATACAGTGACTTACATCACTGCTACTAAACATTAAACTGCTCCAAAAGTTGTCTTTCTTGGTGAACCCAATCTGTTAAATGGAAGGACACCTATTGTGCACGTATTACTAATACAGTAAGTGTATCACAATGACCCATCATTGGATCCGTACTTTTCAGTATTGTTTATCAGTAACATATACAGAACACTTGCAAAAGGCAGTGTTATGCAGAAGGCTGATGACTCTGTTTTAAATGTCTCATCTGATGCAGTTAACTAACTTCACAAACTAACTCAACTCTCCTTTAACAAGACAGATAAATGGTTCACTGAATCTCAGCTAATACTCAGTATGATAAATCACCTCAGGGTCCTTTGTCTTTATGTTAACTCCAAAACCATACATAAGATCAGCATTACCTCAAAAAACAAGCAATACTGTTAAGGGTTGTCATCAACAACCAGCTCAAACATGATCGCCACATAAATTATGTAGTATCCAAAGCTTACAAAACTTGGTTCACTGTACAAAATCAAGCCATACCTTACTCTAAATGTCCAATTGCAAGCAACTTAAAATCTTCGGCATGTATACTCCAAACAGAGGACTTTGGTAACAGCACTAAAATCTTAGCAGGAAATTAAATAATAATTTTGGTGACTCATTCTACTTTCATATGTGGCTAAATTGTAGAATTTACTTCCTTATGACCAAAGAGAAGAAGTCAGTCATACTAAAACTCTTTCAACAAAACCTGAAAAATATCTAGGTTCCTCTTGGATTTATCCCTGTCAAACTCGAGAGGCACACATAACCCCTCCACTTCCACCACTTTCATTACGTAGTCATATACCTCATCTACTACCATAATCTCCATCCTTTACCTATTTCTACCAAAATTTTCTATCATAACTATCCATAATGTAAGGAAACATACAAAAAGACAAACACACGTGTACAGTTACTTACATAAGTATGTTATGAGCAACATTATCCAGGAAACTATTGTTTACCAAAATACTTGGAGGATGAAATGGGTAAAGTAAGGAAATAAAATATTTGTGATAAAGGACAAGATAGTGATAGTGAAAACTGGGTTACATGTCCTGAAGGAAGGAAGGATCATTTTGCTTGAATTTGAAGATGAACTTTTTTTGTGAATGACATTAACTTTGAGAAGGAAAGAGAGAGAGAGAGAGAGAGAGAGAGAGAGAGAGAGAGAGAGAGAGAGAGAGACTCGCATAGTTTGGAGCCCTGGATAGAGAAGAAATCATCTGTGCAATTCAGTTAAGGCCTTGGCTTAGGGGGTTTGAAGAAGTGGTCCTAAGCAATTGCAACTTCTAAGTTTAAAGGACGATATATGTTTTATGAATTTAGAAGCTAATGGAGAGCATGCATGTTCACTAAGAAGTTTGGACAATTGTGAACACAGCAACTGATCATATCTTTGCTGGACTAAAAGCCATTTTTCCTTCCCAGTACTTATACAGTGGTACTAATGCTGTCTGAGATGGATTGGAGAACTGTCCTGCTTCATTTAGAAGCTGCTATTATTAGACATAGACCATATTCTATTGAAGTAGCAAAGTGCCTTTGCCTATATCAATTTTAAAAGAACTGTAAAGAAAAGGGGATTTTTTTTGGCCCAGAACAAGAGTGAGTTAGCATTTTTTAATATTTTCATACTGGAGATAAAAACTGACAGATAGATTTAGACAAATTTGAATATATTTAAAGAAGTCAACATTCTCTGTTGGATTATTAAAGTGATCAAAGATTTATATAGGGCTAGAAGTTTTACTGAGCCTTTGCCTAGTACCTAAGATCATGCTTTTTAAATCTGCTTGCAGTTCTTGCTGCCGTGTGGGAAGTTAATAATTAGAATAGAATATGACCATATCATCAGCATAAAGTAAGAAAGGGAGGTGTGACAGAGCAACTAATAGTTTATTAATGTAGCTAGAGTTTAAGTGGGGTACTTGGAACTTTGTGGGATGCCTTTTTGAAGAGGGATGGAAGGCGATGTTGAGGTGGTTTTATAAGTAAAGTGATGATTACTAAGATAATTTGGCTCCAGGGAATAGCACCTGAGCTAGTAGGAGCAATGTTTAGCAGTAAAGGAGACACAATGTTAAAATGCTGGAAAGTTAACAGTGAAGAGAAATGTAAGAAGGGGTAATTGTCAGTTAATAAATGTGACAAGACTAAAATGCAGTGGTGTGTGAAGACCTGGACTGTTATCATTATGAGCTGAGTGAGTAAAATAATGGAGTCTGTAGACTGGAATAGGGATATATAAGCGGAAGTAACAGCTATTGCTTTGGTTAGCACTGAAGGGTGGTATAGCAATTATGCATTTCTAGACATGACAGTTTTAAATTTGTTAGCAGAGGGAATAAGTGGTACATTTAAGGCAGCTACAGAAAAGTGAGGTACAGAAAGGCTAGGTGATGACGTGTAGTACAGCAGGAGTAGGTAGAGTGTGAACAGTGAAAATGATTCAAGGGAGTACAGAAATATGCAGATTAACCTGCTGGGGAAAGAGATCATTTATTAATGGCAGTGGTCTTTAAGTGGGGATTGTTTTGAATTAGTAAATGGGCTGAGAGAGCAGTAAAGTAATGACAGAGGGAATGACTGGGGAGTTGTGTCTGAGAGGGATGCAAAGCAGGCCATGGTTCCCAAGGCAGTGAGAATCAATTAATGTGTGCAGGCGTGCATCAGAAATAGCATGACATCATGGAGTCTCCAAGGTAAGTTCTGTGAATAATAGAAAGCCATGTTTTAATGGTATATACTGGGAGCGACTTGAAAGTGGAAACAAAAAGCTACAACTGAGAGAGCAGGAGATATGTTACAATTTAGCATATAACAAATCAGTGTACCATTACTGTATGAGTTCTTAAGGGAAGAAATAGTGTGGAGGAGGGGTACAGATTGCAGGCTGAGATGTGCAGTGGCTGAAAACTATAAATCGACTAAAGGAAAGGGCATATGCTAGACGCTGGATGCATCATGCTGAGTAATTTGAACTTAATGCATTCAAAATGAGATACAAAGTAACAGATGCTCTGTAGTTTATGAAAGTACACTGTATGGAAAGACAGGAGCGTTAACTAGTGGAGGACTTTTACCCAGTTAAAGAAAGCTGGGATTGCTATATGGTTGACAACTGTCCTAGTTAAAATTGTGATTGAGGAAGGGTGTTTCTGATGTTTAAAAAAGGTTTTGAGCAGTGCTGTTGGGAAAGTAAAAGGAACAGTAAAACATACCATTGAGCAAATGAAAAACTGTGTCAGCATAAGAAAGGAGGGGAAGGAGCACTGTAATTATTTAAAAAAAGAAAAAGAAAAAGAAATTAAGTAGGCATAATAAGGAACTGAGAAGTAGGAAGTACAGCATATTCAGTGGATAAAAGTTGAATAACCAATTTTATGAACAATACATGCTTTGGAGAAGAAATGCAATGCAATGCAAACTATTATTGGTCAGGCTGTTTAAAACTTCAAAACAATGCAAGGGATGTACTGTGACTTATCTATGTTCTAACTGGAATGAATTATTCAAGTTTGCGATGCATCATTGTTTGCCTGATGCACCATTAGTGAAGACGTCTGTGATTAATGTTCTCAAGGTGAGAGCTAAGCTTATAAAATGCTTACCATGTGAGTTAATGACTAATATGGTGGCAACTATGACTGTCGAAGTAATCATCATACTGAAAAGTATGTGTTCACTGAGGCAAACAACTAATAGTGAAAGGTCTAAGGAAATTCGTTTAAAAGATTATTGCACTATCTATCAATTAAATTAGTCCTGATGATAGGAGCATTTGTGGAAGCAGTTTTTTTTTTTCTATCAGCTATAAGGTGACAGCAAATGTTGAGTCTCCATTTTAGAACTCATTACATTACTGTTGATAATTTAAAGACATTATCTGTTCTAATGCTTTGGATAGTGGATGCAACATTCCATCTTAAAGGCAAAGTTATACAACATCTTTACTCAGTGTATGCTGTTACTAATGTTTCTGGAGCTGCTAGGAGTGTGCCACTGATTTATGATCTCATGACATCTAAATCATATTATACATGTAACTGTTTTTCGAACTGTGTCTTTCAGACAATGGCAAGTTGCTGTGTGACCATTTCCCCCACATTTATATTATATGACTTTGACCCTATAAAAAGTAAATGCATACTATATACTTTAGCTGATATGGTTTCTCATAGCTGCTGCTTTCACATTTATCAGAATGCTTGGTGGAAGGGTACTTTTCCGTTATCGGGGCAACAGTTCTAATGAGCTTGCAGTGATCGCTGCTGATTGTTTGCCTGTTGGTTAATACTTTCCTATACTTGTACCTTGTGGTTATTTAATACACTGACCGTCTGACCATCTGTGAACTAGCCTTCCTAAAAATTCATCCCCAACAAACCTACACACTAATTAAGTGGCCCTATAATCCCTTCAGATGTGAGGTTAATGTTATAAAAGACTAAGCTATGGCCTGAGCAATTCTTTAGTGCTGAATACGTAGTTGCCTCTTCTCATCCTATGAGTGATTGTTTTACTATTGCTTTAAGTAGACATACAGTCATGTATTGTGTTACAACTCATGGAAACAGCATTGCAAAAAAAAAACAAACAAAGAAAACAACAGAGTACAATTATCTAAACACACTCCAAACTGTGTTTACAATCCAGTAAGCGCCACTGACATGTTGACCAGCTGCCTTCTGTTCCAAATAAAATCTGAGTGCAAACCAAAGTTTCTCACTGGCTATTGGTACACACTGTTGTACCCGCTAGGCTCTTCCCCTCTGAAGGAACCATGAAAGCAGTACTTGGCTTAAACAAGTGCAACTTCATAGTACAGACACACACAGAAGAGAAAACATAAATTAGCGATACCGCCAGCAAAGATAAATGTACCACTAAAGTACACTACAATTTCTACACATCACTAATAAGGTGCACCACTTTAGAATACAACTCCATCATGCACTTGTTTGGAAAAGTACCTTATATCTGAAGTAAGATACACTTGTTTCCTGGAACTACAGAAGGGTGGAATTTAACTACAACTACAAGAAAGTAGTTTGGCCGATAACGGAATGCGCTCATTAACACTGTTGCCCTGATAACGAAAAAGTACTGGTGGAAGTTTCAGAAATGGGATTGTCTGAATTGTATGGAACTGTTGTTCAATTTCATTGTGTTGTGAAGCAGTTTATGACTTTGAGTGTTTTGCCCACTTATAAGGTGGGTATGGTGTTTACTGCCTTGCAAGTGCTGTTTTCTGGGAGCACTTCTTCAGTTTTTCAAAAATATTATGTATTTGGATGTTTGTGGAAGGCGACTACTAGGTATACCATACAAACACAATTTCAACCTCTATTTCTGCATTCATTTTGGTCTGCCTTTGATTTACAGCAGTATAGTTTGCCTCAAAACGTAATAGACAGGTGGCAAAGGAATTTACATTCCTTACACAGTCATAGATTACCTGATTTGCTTGCACTGATGGCTACTTTGGCAAAGTAGCAATTCCAAGTGAAGGATGTATGGCTGCAAGCTGCATCTGGTTTCATATTTATACTTATTCAGAAATGTATTATGGCTAAGAAGGAGGCTTTTGTTCTTATTTTCCTGTAATAGGAACATTATCCAACTATAAGATTTCTTTGACTGATTGCATTTAATTTGAAATACGATTGCAAGTTCTTGTTACAGTCTATTAGGTTCAAGGGGTATTCTTAGGCATGCAGTCCAGGAGACCATTAAGGAATCTAGTCCAATTTATTAATCTTTTCAAAACACTGTCTGTTTAAATGCCTCGCTCAAGATCACACAATAAGCAAATGAAGGTTGAAAGACTCAAACTCTGTACCCCAGGAATCAGTTTAATAGTTCATAGCCTTAATCCTTTGCAGTAACTGTCAGATAAAAATTGCTGTGGAAATGTAGGAATTGAACCTAGGACCTCACTTATGCAAATCATGCATCAGACCTCTCAACTGTTATCTGTTTTAGAGGTATGTACCTATTCAGGCTGGAGTTTTCCTTTTTGATGTATCTATTTTTAGAGGTATATACCTATTTTCAGGTTTGATTTACCACTTCACATGATTTTCCAAAACATCCCATCATACACAATGCTAAAAGAAAGAATATAAGGTGAAGGACCATACGAGAAGGCAAGAAATGAGGAAAAAGCATAAATATAGTTGCAAGTATAAAAAACTTCTTGAAGAACCTCATGTTGATCAGGAACGAACACAGGAATGGTTAAGGAGAGGCGAATTTAAATTAAGAGATGAAAGGTTAATATTGGCAGCCCAAGACAGTGGGTTATGTACACGCTGGTTTACAAAGTCCATTGAACATGTAGGAGAAACAGACAAATGTAGGTTTTGTAAAAGTGAATTGGAAACAGTCGCACACCTTGTTGCTGGTTGTGACATACTAATGGCAGAAGGACTGTATACTGAAAGGCATAATAATGTGGCAAGACTGTTGCACTGGGGATTGTGCAAACATTATAATACTGTAGTAGCTGAAAAACACTGGAAACATGAGCCACAAAGCTTCATAGAAAATTACTGAAGTCTACAATACATGGGATCACCTATTAACAACAGTTCAAAAGATAGATGCGAGAAAACCAGAGATAGTGATCCAAGAAAAGAAGACAAAAGTAGCATTGATCATTGAAATTGTTACAGCCAGTGACTACAGTGTCTTGCATACAGAGACACAAAGTCATAAAATATCAGGATCTGCAGGCAGAAATGAGACCAATGTGGAGGAAAGATACCCAGACAGTTCCAATAGTAGATGGAGCAATGGGTCTTATAAAAAAGAATCTACAATCATATTTAGATATGTTACCAATCCATGTAACCCCATACAAATTGCAGAAGGAGCCATTACTGGGCACATTGCAAATGCTGCGAAGAGGACTTTTGGCTGACATCAAAGATTGAAACAATACTAAATTCATGAACTTTAATCGTACTTTAACTTAGGAATGGGGCTAATCCTGTCATGTTATTAGAAACCCAAACATTTGGAGAAATTAAAAAAGACTGATGGTGTTTTGTACATAGGAAACCAGCCTACATGACCAACAGAAAGAAAGAGAGACTGCATTTTACATCTTCTTTTCTCAAAAGCAAAAAACAGATTACTTTGTGAGATACTTTTTTGTAATATCATTCATCAAAGTTTGTAGATTTTACACTGTCGCTGAAATTATATTTTTGCATTTATTTTGTCATTCTCTCTTTTTTAAAATTGTGTTTCTGAGTAATATGTCACAGCCTTACTTGAAATGGGTTATATGCTATTCATCATTCAGATTTTATGCTATTTAGTTGTCCAGATGTTTGGCTGGATGTACCTAATTTCAAAAGTCTTTGTACCTATTTACAGTCTCTGCAGGTTGAGAGGTATTCCATGCCATACCACTGAGATACAGCTACTCACATGAGTGGCAGCCATGTTTTTGCATGAAGTACCATTGTATTAAAGGCATTATATGGTTATTCTGACAAGCTGTGTATCACTTTAATAGAATGTTGGCTTTTTTATTCCTGATGTGACTCACACTGTGGTATGCAATGACAATGGATTTATTAGATCCTGACATACTTGTTCATCTTACACACACACACACACATATATATATATATATATATATATATATATATATATATATATATATATATACACATCCACGTGCACACATACACACATGCACATATAGGCATATAGGGACTGTGAGCTGACCGAGATGGTGAGCCATATACACCTTTAAGCAGAAAAATGTAAACGTTTATGTCACCCCTTTGCAAGCACTTAACAGTGATCACCTCCCAAATCAGGCAGGGCCGTACTTGATAACCCTAGTGTAAATTTGTCTGTCAAGTAGACTGGGCATAAAAGTAGCCTAAGTAATCCTTGGTTTGACCTGTGGTGGTAACTTATTAAACAGGGAAGGAATATGTTGAGTTAGGAACCTATCCCTTTAGTCAGTTTACTTTATTTGCTGGTATAGATTTAGATCCTTAGAGTGGATGTTTGTAGAGCTACTGGTTTTGTGAAGAAATAGGAGGTCAAATAGGATTGAGATTTCATGACTTGAAAAGCAATACACGGGTCAGCTTTCTCCAACCTGTAGACTACCAAATATAATCAGACTCATGCTAATCAATTGGGATAGTTACAGGATTCTAGACCTTTAATTTTCTTGGTTAGAAATCACTGGGATCTTTCCAGTTGAGTGATATGCCAGGATTTGAACATACCAAAGGGGGCATTGTATTCATTGATAGTTTTTTTTTAAGGTAAGAGTACAGTGGTGGGATGACTTCTTTGGATCTTGATGATAATCCCTTGGAAATTAAATGGATCATGGTGGAAGCATGATGATTGAATGAGAGAGAGAGCTATCCGCATAAGTATTTAGGTCACTTATGACTGTGTCTGTCTGAAGAGGAGTACTGTTTCTACTATACGAGGTAGGAACAACTTTTATGCCAAATGATATTGTGCTGCACCTTTTTTTTCATTTAGTTTGAGACCGCTTTTGATACACTACATATGTGCATTTTCCAGCTCTTGCTGGAATTATTTTGTATCAGTGAATGAGTGGACAAAAGTGTCCAGTTGCACTCATAAACAAACATGATCAACCACACTTCAAAAGGTGGTCTCTGTAGTTAGTCCAATTATTTGCTAAATAAATAAAGCAAATAATAAATAGCTTAGAAGCCTGATATTCCTCCCTTTCTCTGTATTAGGTCATCACTAATGAATTACCTCATCACTAATGAATTATTTTACCCATTTCCCCCTTTGTTTCATACCCTAACATTTTTATTGGCATTATATATCTTAACTGTGCAATACAAACAGCCTTCAGATATGATGTAACAGCAGTATTGCAATGAGATACTAAGGGCCTTAAATGGAGATAGAACACATAAATATTTTAATGTTCAGGCATAGAAAATAATTTCATATCATCTAAAATAGATTGCTGAAGTAAACCCAATGCTGTCCGAATATGTGCATGTTGGAAGCACAATTAGTCACTGTCTAATGGTAATTTTTATTTCAAAATGTTAGGCACAACAATTGGTGTTCAACACACAACAAATTATGTAAATAATTATATGGGTTGTTTTGAAACTTCAATTAAACTATTTTCTTGGATTTTTTGAACAACACTGTTTTGGCTATGCTCCATATATAGATGATTTGATATGCCTGTGTAAAGGAGAACAACAAGAAATGTTGATTATTTAAATTATAATCAGTTTGGTTTGACTTTTACTGTTATAGTACATAGTGATTGCAATAAATTATTTGGGGACTACTATCTCAATATACTGCAGGTCTCTAGTCATTGCTGGTTTACATTTAATGGATTTTCTCAACAATGGAGAATTATTCTGAGCAAGAACCACCACTTCAAGGGATTATGATTTTAAGAAAGTAAACGAGGGAAAGCCAACAAACAATTTAACAAATGTGAAAAAACTTTATGCTTCAAAATTGCCCCATGTTCTTGGGCAAATAAAATAATTAATAGGGTTAAATGTGAAACAGGCCTAAAATAATGTTGCATGTAAATATATGCTGTATTTTAATTCGGTTATAAAACAAGATATTTCTTAAAGGCAGCATGCCTAAATGGATAACCTTCTGTTACACCAGAAGAAACATTTTTTAAGATATGCTGCCTGCCATTTTTTGCAGACTTTTGATGAAGACAAATAGTGTGTGTGTGTGTGTGTGTGTGTGTGTGTGTGTGTGTGTGTGTGTGTGTGTGTGTGTGTGTGTGTGTGTGTGTGTGTGTGTGTGTGTATATGTGTGTGTGTGTAAGGGGGTGCTTTATTTATTTTAAATGTAAGATTTGTTCACATACATGTGATTTGCATGGCATATTTATTAAAATTCTGATATCCTTATAGGTTTACGTTTATTCAAAAGAAGTGGTTGCTATAACATTAAATGGTACAGGGGCAGACGGAATGTACATTAGGAACAAGAATATTAAAGCATTTTTGTGAGGTTCCATGTGAGGGTACTATCCCCATGTGAGGGTACTAACAGAACTACAGCCTTATTCTGCTAGAAAAGCTAGATTATTTGGGGGTCAGCATTTCAGTGGGTCCAGATTTGAGAAGAGAGGGAGATTTACATTTAGGAGAATGTCTTAATTTAAAGTTTCAGTCCTGGCAGCCATGAGATTTCAAAACATTCCTTGAAAGATCTGTACCTGCAATATGGATGAGATTTAAGTTATATATATTCAATTTGAATGAGATTTTTTTTCTAAGCAGCTTATTTTAATTGGAAGTAATAAAAAATAATTCATTGTTTAATTATTGATTAATCATGGTGAATTGTTACTTATGTGATGACATTTATGTTGCACTGTATTACATTACTGAAATCCCTCAGAAGGCAAATAGACAAGAAGCCAAGAATTGATTCTGCAAGGGTCTGTCAGTGTAGTGACAGTTTTAACACCTCTGCAGTAGTGTGGGGGGAGGGGACTCTCAATTCATACACCACACCCTCTATCAGTTCCCTCCCACCCAATTAGAGTTTCACACCACACATATCACTTACAAACAACACCCTTCACCACACCCTTACTATCACTCATTAGTAGTATATCAAACCCACTTACTTTAAGTTACTACACTCAAACACTCTTCACCAGATATGATGAACTATGAACAACAGTCCCACTTAATAAAAGCACTACTCTACCTATGTACTATTATCACCTTTCTTCTGCTCTCCTACCTCTCCTCTTACCACACTCAACTACATATCAGTACCCCCTCCACAATGGCAAACCAAACCCCTATCCACCCCCCTGAAACTTTGTAACTTCCCTATCACAGCACTAGACCTCACCTCCTCTAGATCAGTCTCTTACTCCCACTACAAGCTGTCAGTCAGAACTAACCCTCACTCCTCATTAAAACATTCTAAATTACTACACAAACTAACTAAACTGTATCTTCACCTACTCCACAAACTCATTCGCTGTGGTGACATTCACCCTAATCCAGGGCCCACCACAACACCCTACACAGACTCTAATCTGCCAAACTCCCTATACTATAGACCTACCTCCTCTCTCCTCTTAATTAACATAAATGCAAGAAGTATAATTAACAAAATCCAGGACCTTCATGTCCTTCTAGCTGTATATAAACCAGAAATAGCAGTGCTAACTGAAGCATGGCTTAAACCAGAACACCATAATAATAAGATTATAGCCCCTGGCTATAAGATAATACGCAGAGATAGAGTAGAGAAAAAGGGAGGTGGCGTAGCGATATTGTTCCAAAATCATCTCACCATTGAACAAATTGATTATAATACACAAGAAATCAAAGATGTTGAACTAATCCTTGCCAAGTTAAAACTATACTCAAACAAACATATCATTATTGCAGGTGGCTGCATTCCACCAGGCAATAACACTACTATAATGGAAAACCTGCTAAACTGGATTTCAAACTCCATGCCACAAGAAACTGTACTATTAGGCGACTTTAATATTGACTGGCTGAACTGCTCTAGCCACAATCCAACTACCCACATTAACCTCCATAGATTTACCCAAATTATGTCCACTGCAACCAGAATAGACAAAACCTCAAAACGCAAATCCATCTTAGACTGGATTCTCTTATCTGACCCCTCTCTAACATGGCACTCTGGCTGTCTACCTGAACAGTCTAAGTGATCATCAGCCAACCTACCTAATTCGGAACAGACCCCATTACATAAGCCAACCCAACCTCAGAGTAGTATGTTACAAAAAGTCCTTTAAAACAACTGACTTCATCAATTCACTACAAAGCTGTAATTGGACATCCCTAAAACTATCTCTAGATGATGCCATACAGTACTTTAACTCCACTTTCCTGCAAATCCTAAACTGTCATGCCCCCTCCCGAACTATAAGACTAAAAGCTAACTATGCTCTATGGCTAACTAATGATAATAAGACTACAATGAAAGAGAAGGATCTGGCCTGAAGTCAATATCAAAAGAACAAAACCAAAAAAAGATTTATACCTACTTTGGTCCATACTAGCTGTGGCAAGGAAATGTATAACTAGAAACTGGAAGTCTTCACAAGAGCCTACTCTGGAAGAATTCTTGAGATTGATGGAAGAAACAGCGACATTAGAAATCAAGGTGAAGGAATCGAGAATTTCACCTAAAATATGGACAAACAATCCTAGGGAAAAAATTTTAACTCTTATTGAGACATTAAAAATGAAGCCTAAATAATTAACGTGTAACTTTATACTTTATTAATTGAATATTATAAATTTTTGTTACTAATTTCATATATTTTATTCATTTTTTCCCTCCTTTGTTCAGGTCAATTGTGCATAGTGTATGTATGTTTATTGTTAAACATTATATTATTTGGAAAATAAAAAAATATTTGAAAAGAAAAGAACAAAACCAGTAATTTGAGGCAAACCTACCAAGAACTTCAAAAACAAAGCTAAAAAACAAATCAAACTAGACAAACGTAACTACTACAAAAACATGCAGGAAAAATATGCCAACAACCCTAAGAAATTTTGGGATACAATAAATGGCATAATCCACCCAGGTAAAGCCACCACCCCATCCCCAGTACTACCAAACAACCATGACAACATTCCCACACAGTTTAACAAGTTCTTTACTGAAACAGTTCAAACCATTACCAATGCCCTCAATACAACTAGCAGCCCTATACCAGGTGATAGCAAACCCCACCCTACTACTCAGAACAATACCACCAACGTTTCCCTACACCGTGTACCCACTAAAATTATTTCTAAGTTCCTTAAGAAACTCAAACCAACCACACTAGCTGCTGACACTCTACCAGTCAAATTCCTTCAGATAGCAGCAGATGCCATAGCCTATCCCGTGTCCATCCTCATAAACAGGTCACTTGCAGAATTCAAAGTCCCCACCCATTGGAAAACATCACACATTATTCCACTGCACAAAGGGGTAACTCCTTAAAACTCACCAACTACCGCCCAATCGCAATACTCTCACCTCTATCCAAGATATTAGAGAGAGTTGTACATTCCCAACTACTTCGGTACCCCTTACAAAACAACTTAATCTCCAAAACTCAGCATGCCTTTAGACCATCCCACAGCACCACCACAGCATTACTATCATTTACAGATATAGTTAACCACAATAAAAACAAGGGACTATTTGCATCTTCCATTTTCTTAGACTTATTTAAAGCCTTTGACATGGTAGACCATAACATTCTTCTCCAAACTTTATCTACCCTAAGCCTCAGCCCCTCCACTATATCATGGTTTACCAGCTACTTATCTGGTCGACAGCAAGCAGTCCTATGGCATGACCAGCTGTCCCCTCTGCTACCAGTATCCATAGGTGTCCCTCAAGGATCCATCCTTGGCCCATTTTTCTCACTATTCACCAACCAATTCAATTCCTCCTCACTCACAGCATCAGTAGTACAATACACAGATGACACTACCCTTATAAGTGCCACCCCCACCTTAAAGGAACTGCAAATCCTCACCCAAAACACTTTTATTTTAGCCAAAACATGGTTCACAGACATTAAACTTATTCTTAACCTCAAAAAAACTAAATTAATTATTTTCGGCCCAGGTCATGCTCCCCCCCCCCTCAGCAACACTTTCACCATTCACTCCAAAGATAACATTCAAATCACTTCAACTGTACGCACTAAACTCTTAGGTGTAGAAATAGACAATAACCTCAAATTTGACATCCATATAGCACAAACCATTAAGAAAGTTAATAAAAAACTAGGACTTCTCTACAGGAACAAACACTTTATAACTAAACAAACCAAAGCTACTATTACAAGAACTCATCTCTTATCCATCCTTCTCTCTGCCTCTCCCATCCTTACTAATCTCCGCCAGAGTGATCTGAGCAAAATGGAATCTTGTTATAACAAAAGTGCCAAGTTTGCTACTGAAACCTCATACAAATCCCACCACTGTCTCGTTCTTAACCAACTCAATTGGCGCAAGCTACCTCAACTACTTCTGATTAACCAACTCACAATAGCGCATAATCTCTTCTACCTTCCAGAAAAAAACCCTGCACTTCAAAATATAATTAATCCCCACATCCCTACCAGAGTCTTACGATCTAGTTCTCAGAACCTAATAAGCATTATCAGACACAAAATGAGGCTGGCAAATTCTCTCCTTACCTGCACTATTTCCAAAATCTGGAACTTACTACCTAGCCAAATAACCTCCACTACCTCCACTATTCAATTTAAGAAACACCTGAGAACCCACTTCTCAAACAATTGGCTTTGTTCATGCTACTCCCCAGGTTAATTTGCACCAATACCATGTTCAAGGATTCTACTAAAGGTCCCCTTATTCCTTTCACTGTAAAGCTTAATAATCACTGGTTATTTCTGTAACAAAATATTGAGAGTACTCATAATTTAGAAAGACTAAAAAAAATGTTTTTTCTTGTGTTTATATTTTATATTCTATATAAACCCTACTAGAAGAATGCTGTATGCTTACTTTACTAAAGGAATTGTTAATCTATACATAGCTTATGTTTCTATGGAACCTATATCTCTGTATGATATTCTTGTGTAATTTCTTTATGACATGCTATTGGAGCTTTTCTCCCTGGGCCTCCACTGAAAATGGATATGTGTCCAGTCGGACTTTCCCGGTTAACAAATGTAAAATAAAATAAATAAAATAAAAACACTGAACAAAGGTCTGCAATTTAGTTACTTTTCTGGCTGTAGCTGGCTAACTTCTAAGTATAGTGTAAAACAAGGTCTGAGCCAAAAATAAATGAGGGTGATTAAAGACAGAAAAGAAGCAGTACTTTTGCAGAAGGTAAAGAAAATAACAGTGACCCTCACAAATCCCAGTATATGTCAATGGCATGGGAATTCAAAGTTACTTCCTTATGTCTGGCATGAGTTATACAAAGCATTATGGGAAAGAGAAAGGGTTGAGGGAGAACAAGATCATGGTGATACATCAAGCCCCATTGGTAGCTATGTTGTGGAAAACAGGCTAAAATTACAAATAAAGCACAGAGTGCTTTTGATGTGTTAAAATAGGTCAGGAAACAAAGACAGAGTGAAAAGATATATTTTTTTAGTTCTAGGTTTGAGTTTTCCTTGAACTGACTTCACAGTAAGCCTTACTGTAACCCTCTGCACCCCCTTACTCAGTGTAAGGTCACTACTCCTTCAGGGGGATAGTGGCTAGTTAAAAAATGGAACAAAGAGAGCTTTTTGTAGGTTTGTATTTTTGTCTGTCTGTATGTTTATCTATCTTTTTTTTCTGTCTGGAACACTGTGATCTAAAGTGCACCTTAATTATATAAAATAAATAAATAAATAAATAAAATAAGTACTTCTTGCCCATATACCCTAATCCAGTAGGTAGCAGGCAAAAGCAGAATAAAACAATTGAACATCAAGCTAAAATGCTTGGCTGAAAAAAAGAGCAATTCCATTCTGAGCAAGTGAAGGGAAATTATTTAATTTAAGTTGTAGAGTAGCAGTGTAGTACAGCAGAAAATGACAACTCCCAAAAATAATAGACTGCAGTACTTTTATTTTTGGTTGCAACCATATAGTAGGGATTAGATGTTTCTTTTCAGGAGAGAAACAAATGTACCTTGCTATTACCGACTGTTTGACCTATTGTAAAACTTGTCATCTCCTCCCCCCGTGCCTCTTGTCTGATCTTCTTTCAAATTCTTCGTGTTATTTTGACGGTAGAGTGCTAAAGAAGAATCTTTTGGAGAAATGTGTATAAAAATGATTACTGTTCAAATGAGAGAAAGAAAACAATAGTCACCTTGATAGTTACCATGATAAATGAAATCAAACTGTTTCCAATACATATTAAAACAACTTAGTGCTGTTTTCAGTTTATTGGATGTATGTGTTTGAAGGGTAAAATGAACCTGCTATGTATGTTGGGAGAGCAAGTCTATGTTATACAGAATTCAAATAGAAATATCCCTTTTGTACAATTTATTCTTATTTTGATCCATCAATTAATTTGTAGTATTTTCTTTCTATAATGTGTATTCTCTTGAATCTTCTCGTCCCTGTTTTAATCCTATTTATTTACTTTTTCAAACTTTTGGAATTCACTGTAGTTTGTCAGTATTCCATCATTTTTCTGGTGCAATTTATTTTCTCTGTAGCACAAGTTTCAATTGTAAGGACTCGTTTTCAACTATATCTAGAGCTGAAACATTTGGCAAATCATTGAATATAATGTCCCCTTTGACACATATCTGTCCAGTCACATGCAAGAACTGGAATGCCCACAGTGATACCTTACTAAAAAGATACAAGGCCTAAAGAAAATGTCCTACATGGACTGACTGAAAACCTTGTCACTATATTCGGTTTCCTACACACTCCTAAAAGGTGACCTGTGTCTGCCATACAAGACAACCCATTACTGATAGATTTACTGCACATCAGCAAGTCAAATGGCATCAGAAATACTCAGTCTAGGGATCCAAACCTCTTTTGCAACATCAAGAGAACCATTTGGAGGGACAGGTATATCTCAAAGAGGATACCGCTGCTGTGGAACAGGGTCCCCATACCGTGAAATAAAGTACATCCCTGTCCATATTCAAGCATGACTTAGATCTATGGATGGGAAACAGAAAATTTACCCCAGGACTGCCTCCTGTACTATTAATGGACAGAAGCAGATCCTAAGTGCTTTATCCGATGCATGGGTCCTCTCAAATTATTTATGGTATGATTCCAGTTATTATAATTAGGGGAAATATAAAATTATTTTCAATGGGATAGGTTATACTGAGCACAAAAAGGAAAATTGGGTAGGCTTAAAATGTCCACTAGTGCAGCTACTCTAATGCTTAGCTATTAACCTATGAACCTATGAATCACTTGTTCAAAAGCTATCAGTGAAAAAAAAAAAAAAAAAAAAAAAAAAGCTATCAGTGCTTCCCTGCAGAACTGAGCCCTTTTCCTACAAGGTTATGGATTTTAAGTTGTAGTTTTATCTTTATTATATGTTATACAGTTATGCATTCCCTGGAGAAGTTAACATGTTTGGAAATGGACATAAATACTGCTATTTAAATGCTAGTATTCTGTAATTATGAAAGACAACAGAGGTACTAAAGCACAGAAGACTAAGCTGCAGCCTAGAGAGTATATGAATGTGCCCTTCTTGTACTGATGTTTGCTGCATTTTTATACATCTCCTGAAATGATGTGCTTGAATTTATCAGCAGTTATTATTAATGGTTGGGAGGGAGCACCATTTTTACAGAAACCATTTACACGTTTATGATCATGTCACCTTCCACTGCAGCATAAATATCATTAACCTTGGGCTGAATGCAGCTGCATTATTTTCTCAGTACTAGCTCTCTCTGCCAGTTAGTAAATTCACTTTTTATGTAAACCTTCAGCTGCCAGAACCACACAGAACAATATCTTGTGAACTTTATGAAAGTGGTTGGCAGCAAGGAATTATTGTATTGATTCGATTTCTCGTAGCTTTTCTTTTGCAGACTTGGATGAAGTTCTGATGCGGGAAGAGGGAGAAACATTCCAATTATGACTGGCTGAATATCTGGCTAATCCAGGCTTACCATCACTTGCAGCTTAGCCATGACATTTACAGGGGTGCTTATGGAAGTGTCTAAGGAAATAGAAACAAAAATGACCTCATGAAGAAAAGGCTTAGCACCTTCATTATAATTTAGAATGCAATCCTCTTTTATAGCTTCTTTCTCTGACCAAGACTTTGCAATGATTTAAGCATTAGTGATATAAATAATTGATAATGACATTTCACTGAAGTAGAATGCAAAGTTTTCTGTAGTATGGTGACAATACAGGGAGCATATTGGTCAAATGACTTTTATAAGAAAAATAATCACTGTGAAAATTCACACAAAGCATAAACTCAGGGAACGGGGAACTCTGTTTCAGAAGTAGCAGTGGCTGTTTGGGTATAAAGTGGTATGCAGCGGAGAAGAATTACAGTCTCTTATTATGTCACTTTCTGTTAAAACAGTGACACAAATTAATTAAAGTTTTCCTTATGGTTTAAAGAATTGCAAGATGTACTATCATTGAAGACTGAGGCAACATCTAGGCTGGGCTGCCTTTTTCTCTGTACTGCAAAGTATTTTAGTATTCCATCCTCTTTGCTTGGAACTTGATTATGCTGTATTTGCTTAAAAACAAGCTGTAGATATAATTCTGTAATCTTTTAGCCATATATATTGTGATATTTATTGTTATTTGAAATTATACACATTATAAATAATCTATAATTGAGTACAAATGTTTTTATTTGATTGATTCCAGCAATATTATCCACAATATTTTATGAAATCAGGTTATAGCATGTTCTAAGCCACTGGATAAATATTTGACTCTGAATGTTCACTTTTACATTAGAGGTACTGTCAAAAGTTAAATTTATAGATAATACATATATGCCCTTCCCCCCAAAAATAGCGAATCTTCTACCTTGAGTATGTAAAACTGTAGTGAGAAGATCAAACATTTTTTCTGAAATCAATGCTTTATGCTGTGGCAAGCATCCCGCACCCTCTTATGTCAGGGACTATACCTTTTGACACCCACTGCTAATTAATATAAACACCCTCAAGCTCATCATTATACAGAGAACAGGCAAACACTTTGTTTCTGAATGCACATGGACAAACAAACACACACAGATGCACACACACACACACACACACATATATATATATATATATATATATATATATATATATATATATATATATAGGCGCACGCACATGCACACGCGCACACACACACACACACACACACACACACACACACACACACACACACACACACACACACACACACACACACACACACACACACACACACACACACACACACACACACACACACACACACACACTCATTCATGAGTATTTTACTCTCTCCTTTCTTTGACAGACTCAGAATGCACCATTTATACCAATATGCACGCCTCCTGAAGGGATCTAGGCTTAAATAGCTGAAATAAATCTCCACAATGATGTGGATCTGGGACAACCCCCTCTGTGATGCAATGGCCATTTTCAAAGCTGTTTAAGTTTGTCTGATTCAAGGACTTCTGTTTCAGGACAGTTGAAATGACTCATGGCAATTCAGGCAAAATATAATCTCTCTGCAGACACAATTTAAAGAATGCATTTTGTGCTTGTACATGTGCATAGCTAAGTATTTTCTAGCCTTCCCAAAGCAACCTCATCAAGTTGCCTGCATATCACGTTTCATCTGTTAAATCAGTCTTACAGCCTGAACCCTGGACTCATCAAACTGGTGAATGCCAGGTCATGAAGGGGACAGACTCTGTGACCATTGCGCACCTCTCATGTGGGGTAGGATGCCCTTCATAAGCAATGTAGATATATATATATATATATATATATATATATATATATATATATATATATATATATATATACCATATTTCTTTCTAAATAAGACCTAATCAGAGAGTAAGGCCTAGAATGTTTTTTCCAGGGTGTTCATGATATAAGCCCTACCCCAAAAATAAGCCCCAGTTAATATCGTCAACAACACACAACGGACGTGTTGAATTATAAAATAATATTATTGACACCTGTTGACTGAGGTTATCATACTCTGTTCACCTTTTTTGGACCATTCAGACACCCAACTTCTTCTCTTTGCAGAAAGTCCTAAGACTCTTTCACTGGGAGTCCTCCACAATTCTTACTGTAACCCTAATCATCACTCACACTTGACGGTTGAGATCCATGGCCCATAAACCCACGGAGGTCTATTTTGATCTGTCAAAGTACAGACAACACGTGGGAAGTGTGCGCTCATGGTAATGAGCAGCTGTGGTAGTGTCTTCTCTTCACAACTGGTGCAATTTTGTGTTGTCACTCTGGTTGCGTAAGTCTTCAATTACCACCCCCCCAGACAAGATGAGTGCAAAAAGAAAGAGCTATTCCATCGAGAACAAGAAAGGAATCCTGGAGGACTCCCGGGGAAAGAATCTGACGGCTTTCTGTAAAGAGAAGAAGTTAGATCTCTGAATGGTCCGAAAATGCCGAGCAGCGTACGCTAACCTCAGTCAACAGGCTGACGAGGGAAATGCTAAGAAGTGCAAGTGTGGATCAGGTCGGCAACCATTATTTCCTGAGCTTGAAGATATCATTAGTGAGTGGATTGCTAACAGGAGAGCAAAGGCTTTGGTTGTGCGCAGGGCTGATATTCAAGCATTTGCCCTTGCAATAGCACCACAGATGGAAATATCCCCAGAAGAATTCAAAGCATCGCAACATTGGCTGGATGGCTTCCTTCAGCGATATGAACTGTCTCTATGAAGATCAACAACACTGTTCAAGCTGGAAAATACTGAAGTTATTAAATGTGCACTTGCGTTCAAGTCCTTTGTTGATGGCATTAACTTTTTTAAATACCAACTCTCCAACATGATTGCTATGGATGAAACTGCAGTGTTTATGGGCCAAGGATCTCAAACAACAATTGATCAGAGGGGTACCTTGTCAATCTACATTCCCTCCACTGGTTACGAGAGTGCACATGTTACCTGTATTTTAGCAATTTCTCTGGATGGAAAGAAAACCCCACCTCTAATCATTAGTAAGGGCAAATAAGATAAGACTGAACTAGTTTCAGACATTTACATTCTTGAAACCAAAAAAGCCTGGTGCACACAAGCAGTTATAAGGAAGTGGGTTGATGTAATGCTGCCACTTGTTTTGCAGGGTGGCAAAAGAGGTCTGCTAGTCTGGGATTCAGCCAGCACTCACCGCGCTAAAGAAACAAAGAAATTCCTAGCACGGAGGAGAATAGATCAAATAATGATTCCCGCAGGAATGACTGCCTATCTCCAGACTCTTGATATTGCAATAATCAAGCCATTCAAGGGCCATTTGTGCATGGAATTCAATGACTATATTGAAAATAGAATAGAGAGAAATCAGCGTGGAAACTTTGTGAAGCCTAGCCTGCAAGAGGTCGTGACTTGGGTGAAAAATTCATGGGATAAAATCACTGACAGCGGTGTTGTCAATGCACTATGAGCAGGCTACTTGGACAAGCAGTGCTCATTTAAGGAGAGCTCTATTGCTAGGCATGACAGACTGGGGCCAATGGTGCTACAGGAAATGGAGTCACAAGAAATTCAGGCCAAAATTCAGGGGTTGGGCACTTATGACAATGTTCCAGAAAAAGATGACATGACTGTATTTGAATAACTGTGAAAGCCAAGGTGCAGATATTCGGAGGTGAAATGTTTATTGCACTGTTTATGTAGAATTCTCACACAACTGTCAAACCGTTATTAGAACTGTTGTCCAATAATAGAAAAGTATGAAATAAATGTCAATTTGTGTACATGAATAAATGTTGATTTTTGTACATGAAGAAATGTCGATTTGTATTCATTAATAAATGCAAATTTTTGTACATGAATAAATGAATAAAGGTAGATTGTTGTACGGTGCGGGTAAATAAGACATCCCCTGATAATTAACCCTAATGCACATTTCACCGGGAGAAAGAATATAAGACCCAGTCTTATTTTCAGGGAAATACGGGATATATATATATATATATATATCTATGGGTCCACTTCACATGGTCGACATTTCAGAGTGTCAAAGACCATAAGGCCAAGACCATATGATCGACATTCAAAATGCTGACCATGTGGAATGGGCATCTCTGTACAGTGCGGAATGGAAAGATTTCCATATTCCACACTGTAGTGCGATCTCAGAGTTGGTATATGTAAGTTCCAGGGGGTGTGGGGGGTGGAGCAGTGTGAAGGTAAGTTTTTGTTGTGAGTTTTTTTTTTTGTTCTATGGCAGATATTTCGAATGTCAGTCATATGGTCTCAGCCATATGGTCTTTGACATGTGAAGTAGATATATATATATATATATATATATATATATATATATATATATATATATATATATGTTTACCTTTAAAACCGCAAATCACAGTGGTTTGAGTGCTCATATGAGCGACTCGAAACCATGAAACTGAAAATGTCGCCAGTTCGTAGTGTTCGAAAAACAGCAAATTGAAAAGCAGATTCGCTGCTTTTCAAACATTAATGCCGAAGAAAAAAAAAAAAACAAAGTGTAAAGCAGGGGGCCAAGCACCCCTGCAGCCCCCACACCTCCCCACTTTATTATTCTAACCCCGAGATCGTACTACAGTGGGGAAAGGAACCATTTCCCGATCCCCACTCTAGTGCAATCTGCCCCAGAATGTCGAATGTGCAATGAGCGAATCTCACTGTGCATTCGCTCATTGCACATGCGACCCTTTTTCCGTTTGGCAGTGCAATTCGCCTGTGTGCAATACGCACAACTAAAGGTAAACCATATATATATATATATATATATATATATATATATATATATATATATATATATATATATATAAACTCTGAGAATGCACATTCTGGGAGAAAATGAAGCAATCCCACCCAACTTTATATCCAAATTCATATATATGACTGCTCTACTTTCTCATATTCATTTAGTCCAATATATTATTTCATATTAAACATCTGAAATGCAATGTAGACTATTGTTTTAATTGAAGTTAATAGAAGAGGCACTCAGCAGAAACATCTGTAATTGTAAACATTCATATCATTATATGATGCATGTACTTTGTGTGTGTTTGGGGGTGTGTGGACATGTGTGTGTGTGTGTGTGTGTGTGTGTGTGTGTGTGTGTGTGTGTGTGTGTGTGTGTGTGTGTGTGTGTGTGTGTATATGCGTGCATATGTGTTGTGTATGTATTTCATCAATGATTTATAGAATTGTCTGTCTGCTAATTTCATTGTACATAGTTTGAGATATTGGATCACAGTTTGCAGCCTCATAGTGTAAGAGTCAGAGACAAAAACAAAAATAATAGGGGTATCCTCGAATCCAGCTCTGATGGATCTTTTGCACATATGCGAACTGAAAAGCATCAGAACCACTAGATTGAAGGTTTTAAATTTTGCTAGTGACATAAATAAGACATGTTGGTGACACAGATAGGTATCTCAGAAGATTTGCATGCTCTGGAACAGGCTCCCCTTACCTGGGAAGCAGAGTCCATCCCTAAACCAGTTTAAGTGTAACACTGACCAATGGATGGAAAATCAGAAATTCACCCCGGGGCTGGCCCCCATGTCTCTGATAATCAGAGGCAGACAGTAATGCACAAATTAACATACCCCCTCGCAACATAACCTCTAGAAACTTTCTAACATACCCTCTCTTAATATATGTCCATGATACATAGGGACACAATTGGGTTGCATTGCATGGCTATCCTTAGAAAGAAAACACAAAAAAAGCCAGCAAGATGGTTTCACCATTTAATTTAAGGCAAAAAGCGGACAAACATGTCCTGTATCAAATCCTCATACTAGTTTCGGCACCAGCCTTCATCAGTGAGAAAAAATTGTTGAATAATGCACTGCCAACGTCAGTATAAATACTATAATACACCAATAAGAAAGAAGACATTCTCATAAGGCTCCTCAATCACATTTAAAGCAATATGGCACCCTTAATTCTAATGCCTATAACAATGCATGTGTGATTATAACTATTAGCTCATGCTGGATCAAGTGATCTAAAACAGATACACAATTAATGGTAATCAACATAATGTACAATATAATCCTAAATGCAATATATTATTGAATAATCAGATAAGACATGGTAATCATATACATTATAAATGGTCATTGAGACCAGGAGGAAAAAGGGCTCCTAAATGTGTGATCCAGTATCTTTCTTTATGGCTTAAAATACCTTGCCATCCTGTTTGATTTTGCCTGTTGCCTGTAATTTTGTCTATAATAATAAACATAAACTTGGCACTGGGATGTTTGACTGTATGTAAATATAATGCATTTGAGGTTTTATGGTTACGAATATCGCTACAGTGTTCCCCAATTCTAATACGTAGTGGACGTGATGTCTTGCCAACGTAAAATGACTTGCATTGGCATGTAGCCAGATATATAACCCAGCTAGTGGAACAGTTGCCAAAAACTTTTATGTCATATACTTTGCTGGTATTTAAGCTCGTGAATTGTTTAAGCTGATTAACTTGAACACAGGATATACAGTGTCCACATCTAAATGTCCCCAATAACTCATCCCCCATGATTGTAAGTTGTTTATATAAAGCTGCCCCGCTTTCTCTATGTTTATAATGGGAAAACAGGGTGCCCAACGTTTTGCCACGTCTAAAGGAAAATGAGCACTGATTGTCTAAAATTCCCCGCAAAAAATCATTTGCTAATAGAATGTTCCAATTTTGATTGACCGCTTGCCTGACTGTTTGTTGATTTTTACCTAATGTAGTAATCAGTCTGATCTTGGGGCTATTATTATTAAGACTCTTCTCCCTGTATTCCAACAGTGTCTTTCTTTCCTGTTTATCCGAATAAATCCTTGCAGAATCAATATCAGAAAAACTATAGCCCCTGTCCAAGAATCTGATTTTTAAATCGGCTTTGGCTGCTGTGTAGTCCTGTTGACAAGAATTGATTCTCCGAATTCTGAGATATTGTGATTTAGGGATGTTCCGGATGGTGTGACGTGGGTGCATACTGTTAGCATGTAACAAGGTGTTAAACTGGGGATATTTACGATGAATTTTTGTATTAAGTGTGTTGTCACTATTACGATATACAGTGACATCCAAAAAAGTAATAATCTCTCTGTGAAATGTGATGGAAAATTCAATCCCCCATATATTGTTGTTCAAATGTTCCAAGAATTCCTGAAGATAATCAGTATCCGCACGCCACACCATCCAACAATCATCCAAATATCTCCTCCATATGTCCATTTCAACAAGGTATAAATTGTGTAAAGGATTATAAATCATGCATTCTTCAAGGTAGGCCATAAAAAGATCAGCATAGATCGGGGCGAAAGAAGCCACCATGGCCGTACCTTGAAGTTGCCAGTAACAATCACCTTGGAAATAGAACACATTTTTAGTCAAGACATGTTCTGTTAGACAGATAAGCAAGGTATTGAAACCTGGAGAATACAATTCTGCTTTAGCTAGCCAATATTCTACAGCCTGAAGCCCTGCCCAATGCGGAATACTGGTGTAGAGAGATTTTACATCCAACGTACACATTATCCAATGGGGCTCAAGTTGACAGTCCTGGATGATTTGCAAAAATTGTGTGGTGTCCTGAATTCTTGCTCTAACCAGGGGCAATAGTGGTTTAAGAAATTTAGTAAGAAAAGCAGACAATGGTTCAGTGAGGGAACCATGACCAGAGACAATGGGCCTACCTGGTGGATGTGTAAAAGATTTATGTATTTTCGGCAATAAATACAAAATTTGTCTGTCTGGATCTTTGACCTTTAAATGTTGAACTGTTTTAGACGTGATTATACCCTCATCCAATGCAGATTGTAAGAACAAATCAATCTCTTTTTTGAATTGCATGGTAGGATCAATCTCCATTTTCATGTAGCAATGTCTGTCAGATAGTTGTCGTAAACCCTCATTTACATAGAAATCCATGTTCAAAATCACCACTGCACCCCCCTTGTCAGCTTGAAGTATTGCTATCTTGTGATTACTCCTGAGTTCCGATAGGGCCACTCTTTCAGAAGAAGTAATGTTATCCCTACTGGTAGCAACTTCGAAAAGGGGGAAATGTAAATCCTTTAGCACTGCCTGTTGGAAAATGGCTACATTTTTGTTCATAGGCGGCTGGAAGGTGGATTTGTGAAAAGTGAAATCAGTTGATCTTTGAGCATTAGAACTATCCTGTTCAGAAAAAAATAATGTAGCCATTTTCCAACAGGCAGTGCTAAAGGATTTACATTTCCCCCTTTTCGAAGTTGCTACCAGTAGGGATAACATTACTTCTTCTGAAAGAGTGGCCCTATCGGAACTCAGGAGTAATCACAAGATAGCAATACTTCAAGCTGACAAGGGGGGTGCAGTGGTGATTTTGAACATGGATTTCTATGTAAATGAGGGTTTACGACAACTATCTGACAGACATTGCTACATGAAAATGGAGATTGATCCTACCATGCAATTCAAAAAAGAGATTGATTTGTTCTTACAATCTGCATTGGATGAGGGTATAATCACGTCTAAAACAGTTCAACATTTAAAGGTCAAAGATCCAGACAGACAAATTTTGTATTTATTGCCGAAAATACATAAATCTTTACACATCCACCAGGTAGGCCCATTGTCTCTGGTCATGGTTCCCTCACTGAACCATTGTCTGCTTTTCTTACTAAATTTCTTAAACCACTATTGCCCTGGTTAGAGCAAGAATTCAGGACACCACACAATTTTTGCAAATCATCCAGGACTGTCAACTTGAGCCCCATTGGATAATGTGTACGTTGGATGTAAAATCTCTACACCAGTATTCGCATTGGGCAGGGCTTCAGGCTGTAGAATATTGGCTAGCTAAAGCAGAATTGTATTCTCCAGGTTTCAATACCTTGCTTATCTGTCTAACAGAACATGTCTTGACTAAAAATGTGTTCTATTTCCAAGGTGATTGTTATTGGCAACTTCAAGGTACGGCCATGGGGGCTTCTTTCACCCCGATCTATGCTGATCTTTTCATGGCCTACCTTGAAGAATGCATGATTTATAATCCTTTACACAATTTATACCTTGTTGAAATGGACATATGGAGGAGGTATTTGGATGATTGTTGGATGGTGTGGCATGGATACTGATTATCTTCAGGAATTCTTGGAACATTTGAACAACAATATATGGGGGATTGAATTTTCTATCACATTTCACAGAGAGATGATTACTTTTTTGGATGTCACTGTATATCGTAATAGTGACAACACACTTAATACAAAAATTCATCGTAAATATCCCCAGTTTAACACCTTGTTACATGCTAACAGTATGCACACACGTCACACCATCCGGAACATCCCTAAATCACAATATCTCAGAATTGGAGAATCAATTCTTGTCAACAGGACTACACAGCAGCCAAAGCCGATTTAAAAATCAGATTCTTGGACAGGGGCTATAGTTTTTCTGATATTGATTCTGCAAGGATTTATTCGGATAAACAGGAAAGAAAGACACTGTTGGAATACAGGGAGAAGAGTCTTAATAATAATAGCCCCAAGATCAGACTGATTACTACATTAGGTAAAATCAACAAACAGTCAGGCAAGCGGTCAATCAAAATTGGAACATTCTATTAGCAAATGATTTTTTGCGGGGAATTTTAGACAATCAGTGCTCATTTTCCTTTAGACGTGGCAAAACGTTGGGCACCCTGTTTTCCCATTATAAACATAGAGAAAGCGGGGCAGCTTTATATAAACAACTTACAATCATGGGGGATGAGTTATTGGGGACATTTAGATGTGGACACTGTATATCCTGTGTTCAAGTTAATCAGCTTAAACAATTCACGAGCTTAAATACCAGCAAAGTATATGACATAAAAGTTTTTGGCAACTGTTCCACTAGCTGGGTTATATATCTGGCTACATGCCAATGCAAGTCATTTTACGTTGGCAAGACATCACGTCCACTACGTATTAGAATTGGGGAACACCGTAGCGATATTCGTAACCATAAAACCTCAAATGCATTATATTTACATACAGTCAAACATCCCAGTGCCAAGTTTATGTTTATTATTATAGACAAAATTACAGGCAACAGGCAAAATCAAACAGGATGGCAAGGTATTTTAAGCCATAAAGAAAGATACTGGATCACACATTTAGGAGCCCTTTTTCCTCCTGGTCTCAATGACCATTTATAATGTATATGATTACCATGTCTTATCTGATTATTCAATAATATATTGCATTTAGGATTATATTGTACATTATGTTGATTACCATTAATTGTGTATCTGTTTTAGATCACTTGATCCAGCATGAGCTAATAGTTATAATCACACATGCATTGTTATAGGCATTAGAATTAAGGGTGCCATATTGCTTTAAATGTGATTGAGGAGCCTTATGAGAATGTCTTCTTTCTTATTGGTGTATTATAGTATTTATACTGACGTTGGCAGTGCATTATTCAACAATTTTTTCTCACTGATGAAGGCTGGTGCCGAAACTAGTATGAGGATTTGATACAGGACATGTTTGTCCGCTTTTTGCCTTAAATTAAATGGTGAAACCATCTTGCTGGCTTTTTTGTGTTTTCTCCAAGGTTGGTTGGCCGGGCAGTCGTACGTGCGAGGGTTTGTGTTTGTATCCTTAGAAAGACTCTACTGGTCATTAGACTAGTGTATAACTATGAAGTATGAACCTATGAACAAAGTCCCAAAATCAGGGATAGATCTTAAATGCTGATCTTATGTACCTAGAAATTTGCTAGAATAAAAAGATTTGCATTAGCATGCATTTCTGAAGGATAGGAACTCTGAAACTCAACGTCTTTCATTACTTAGTGACTGCAATCCTCAATGACTTGCTAGAAAGCCACAGATTTTACAGACCAAAAATATGAGGCAAAAAGAGGGGCATTCTGTGAAAATACAGGCAGTTGTGAGGTATGTGTTGGACGTTTGACATATAGTAGTAGATTTTTTTCAACATAAAATGCCCCTGTTTAAGTATTTGAACAAGGGAGAATCTGTTATCCTTTGCTGCAAGCATACAACCAATTTGCAGTACCTGAAGGCTTCAGCTCAAGTTGAAACACACATATTTATTCTGTGTTACAGGGTACATAATGTTTTTGGTTTGCTCTAAAGCATAGCAAACAGATTAATGTTGTCAACCTTAAATACCTTTAGGGAAAGATCATGCCTTTCTTCCCAGGTAAGACCCATTTGATTCAAATTTTCCTTTTATCCTTTTGTCTTCTATTAACGCATTTTCGATCAGAAGTGCTATTCCTGATTATGCTCCATTCACTTGCATTCAATTAGTTGTTCAGAGACCAAAATTAGTTAGACAGTAAGTGAGAATGAATATATCCTTACTGGATTTCCATCCCTGGCAGGAAATGCTGGCTTAGCTGCTCTGAACCTTTTACCAAATGGAGCTCATATGCAACAAGAAAGTAATATCAGTGCTGTTACAGATGGACTACTGGGAAGTACCATTATGGATATATACATCTGACCTTAATGAGTCCTAGTGCATGGTTGAATACCAGCTGTGGACTACAGCTACCAAAAAGAACTACAATTTCCTTATACTGTATGTACACTGTAGAGTACTGAGACTAGGAACCATTTGTGATATAAGCTAAGAGGAGGCCTAGTTAAAGTACCACAGTGCAGTGTACCACAGTACGGTGTACCACAGCATGGCATACTACAGTGTAGTGTACCACAGCATGGTGTACCACAGTATGGTGTACCACAGTACAGTGTACAAACGCTCATTTTGGGGGAGGCTCTTCATAGTGATTAAAATAATGAAGTTGGGAGTGACAGCAATCTGGTTTAAAACAAAAAAGTGTTGTTAAAATCTTTAGAAGACACATTTAACTGCATATACCTCAACAGATTGAGTACGTCTGCCATTTCATTTACTTCTCAAGTCCTCCATCGTATATATTTAGGTATCCTATACCTTACGAATGGAACACTGTAAACTAATTGTAGATCATTTCGCAGATCATGCTAGACCAATCAGCATCGAGTATTCGGGATGCTAACCGTGCACTAAACTACAGCAAATTACAGTTTCACTTTCTTTATTGAATTAGCATGTTGGAATATGTGAAATGAAGCAAGTAAGTCATATTGGCTTGCAGTGGTTGTCTTTAGTGGCTTAATATGATCAATATGCTCCCAGGTTATGTAGATAGATTCGGATCATACCCAGAAACCATATTCAAATGTTATTTTTAGCTTCTAAGAGTTTAACACAAAATAGTAGGAGAATGTGATGCTGCCCAACCAATTACTGAGATTTACAATGAAGATGGGAAGGGTGCTGTTCTAGTTGACATATAGTAGACATTTGTTCCACAGATGTGGAACACATTAGGATATGACTAACATGTCGGTGTGTCTTATTTATTGTTGATGTAGGTTCAAGTTCTCTAACTGAGTATTTGATAAGTCATTTGTTCTATAAAGGAATAGAAGATTGTGGAGGCTTGGTTCTTTTGTAGTTTGAAAGGCAAGACACAAATCACCATGGTAGAGTCCTTTAAGATACTGAGTACAGTGAAAGGGTAGACAGGCTGTCTGGAAACTCATCATCTCTCCCCCTAAAAACATCCCCTTCATATCTGTCAAAGTGGCAAAGGTAATTTGAGCTGTTTGCTGCTGTGATTGATAGCTCACAACAGGAGACAAAGTTCATCTGCTGTTACCTTGTACTATCCACTTACTTACAGTGGGACACATTTTTGCTGCACCATGGCTTCTTTCTGTCCTCAAATTTTAATCCTTACTACCTAGTAATTGGTCAGTTATTTGGCAAACATTGCAACTTCATTTTCCCGGAATTCCTGAGACAGCAAAATTCTTAATTGTGTCACAAAGGCTGTAAAAAATAAAACCTCTTGTTTTTATATCGCAATGTGATGCACTTAAAATAAGATTTTTTGCATCAACATGCATTTTATAAACAACAGTAATACAAGTGTAAACTATAACACTATTGATTTAAGAGTACTCACCATTGATTACCTGAGAGGTTATAACGGACAGGTCAAAAGTAAGATTAAAAAAATCATGAGCATTCTGCAAAATCAGGGACATTTGAGATGTATGGTCTTGGGCCATTTTCCTCTTATTGTACTGCTGTCTGTATTTGCCCCCTATAATTTGTCTCTTGCAACTGGAGGATTTATCCATGTTGTCTGCAGTAATTTTTTTAAACCAGTAAAGTATTGTTAATGCATCTTTTCATGATTTTTTTAATCTTACTTTTAACCTGTCCCTCAGCAAAAATAAGTGTCCCACTGTAAGTTGATGTACAAGACAACAGCACATCAACTTTGTCTCCTGCTGTGAGCTATCAATAACAGCAGCAAACAGCTCAAATTACCTTTGCCACTTCGACAGCTATATATGGGAGATGCTTAGGGGGAGAGGAGATGAGTTTAAGGACCGCAACTCAGGCATAGCAAAAGAATGAAAATTAGCCACTTTAGAAAGAAAAAGTAATAACAGGCACTGAGAAAACTGTTCTGTGCGATTATCCCTGTTTGTCTTTTAAGTAGTCGCT
The DNA here is from genome assembly GCF_019279795.1 of Protopterus annectens. Lineage (NCBI taxonomy): Eukaryota > Metazoa > Chordata > Ceratodontiformes > Protopteridae > Protopterus > Protopterus annectens. Next base: position 524,564,313 of record NC_056737.1, read on the forward strand.
GAAAAGCAAGAAATGGTAATTAAACCTGACTGACTAAAAGAAAGCAGGATATATGTGAAAACACATGTAAAGTCAATGCACTGACAGGAGCTTAGGGCCTATGATGTCATATGTGGAAGCTAAACACTGCACTGAGGGATATCTATAGGTAGACTAAAACGTGTTTTTTTAGTCTGAGCATGCAATTCTCCTTTAAGAAGTTTTTAGCATAAAGCTGAACCTTGACACAACAATTGAAAAGACTTCAAAATCTTAACAAGTCGAAGAAGAAAAAAATTAAATATATGCATTTATATACAAATTTGTTTATGTACATCTGATTGCTATGGATTACTTCAGTAGTATATTCTTTATGTTTACTGCAATAATGTTTAGCCTAATATCTTTATGTTGGGAAGATAGCATCTATCTCTTTTCTGTGACACACATGCAGTGAAGGTCATTTTAGATATGTAATAAGCCGCTGTTTCAGATAACTGCTATCTGTTATATTTCTAAGGTTCGTGGATGCAGTTCCAGTTAGATGGCACAATCTCACTAAAACACCTAATAATATCAAGGGAAATCTTTACTAAACAGAACAATAGAACAACAGAATATACCAGAATGCATATGAATTTAAATGAAAACAGCAAAAATAATTCAGTTGAAACAAATAATTCATAGAATAACACTAATAATTATTTCAACTGAATTATTTTTGCTTAAAGTTTTCATTTAAATTCATATGCATTCTGGTACATTCTGTTGTTCTATTGTTCTATTTAGTAATATTCTGATTGATTTTTAAGTGCTTTACTGTGTTTAAAACTTTTCAACCTTGAAGGCATATGCCGAGGTGCTAGTTCATTTTTGGTTTTTACACATTGTTCGTGGTTTCTAATAAAATTGCTTTTTTGTGCCAAATGATGTTTTTCTCAATTTTGGAGTGTGGAAGAGTTTATATTTGGTAACAGTCATGAAAGTTGTCTTCGTAATACTGGTAAGGAAGCTTCCCTGTACCACACACTGTGAAATGGATTTATCATACTTAGATGTGTAGGAATGCGGGGATGCAGTGGGGTTCCACCCCCTACAAAACAAAAACACTGTTATTGTGTTTATTTCAACTCTTTTATTTTATTTAGTTATTTATTTATTTATTGGCATTTGATTACTGGAAAAGTCCTACCAGGTAGAAGCCCATTTTCAGTGGAGGCCTGGGAAAAAAAGCTCATTATTAAAAAAACATTTTAAGAACAATAATTTTACAATTTTCAAAAATAAAACAAAATCATCTGCAGTTTAAATAATTATAACAAATTAGGCATAATATAAAAACATTGGTTGAGAATCAATACAAGTTATATGACAATCATTTAATATCATTTAATATTTATTAGATTGTAAGTTTATTTGTACATATAGTTTGGACTCTTACCACATTTCAAATATAGTGAAGAAGAACTGGGATTACCTAAGATATGATGTTTTTTTTAGGGGAATTCTTCCAGATAAGCCAAACATAATTTTTAGATGGGGGCACAACCTTAAAGAAATTTTGCAGAAGAAAAGAAATCCTTTCACTTCTCGTGCAGGCATGCATAAGTGTTCTATGTGTGGATGTTGTAAATACATAGATGAAGGGAATACTTTTACTATAAATGGTAAGTCATACAGATCAGAGTCAAAATATAATTGTTATAGTAGACAGGTGGTTTATGTAGCTAAATGTACTCAATGTTTAGCATTCTACATTGGAAAGACAGACAGAAAGCTATGTGATAGGGTAAAAGAACATATTTACAGTATAAATGGGAAGAAACTGGAAAATGCTTTGGCCAAACACGCTTTTGATTGCCCAGGGCATAGTTTTAAGTTCAGGGTGATAGACCAGTTGACTTCTGATGGAAGAGGGGGACATGAAGCACTAAAATTGGAAAGAAAAGAGCTCATATGGCAGCTTAAGACAAATGCGTGTAGAACACCTGGTATTAATGAAATGTGTTCCCTTAAATGTATTTTACGGTTAAAAAATCTGGAGAGATAATACCCACTATTTATTTATGTATTTATTCATTATTTATTTTTAATCACTCATTATTTAAATTTAAATATAATATTTAATATTTAATAAATATTTAGGAGCTATTACATATATATTTAGTGTAAAACCAAAATGCATATAATATGAATTCATACAATTTTAAAATAAAATAAAATAAATAATGAATTTAATTTCTAAGGTTTAATCAAATTCATGTGAATTAAATTCATTAAATAGTATAATATATTATATTGTATTTGTTTTTAACATTATATATTTTTCATAACAATATGTATATTTGATATTTTTATATTATAGGATTTTATATATTTATATTTGTTTTAACTAGGGTCCTAAATTCCACATCTTATTACAAAGAGAAGTAAATGATTTCTTTTTAAACCTGGTTGTTAGGCTGTCATTAACTTATTTAGTATGGAGTAATTATTCAAAATATATTAAAATATATAAGGATTCAAAATATATTAGGATTTGAAACTTACTAGGATTCGAAACTGTAATTCATACATATTAATTACACAAAGTTAGCATTTGATGAACTAGAATTTGCAAAGTGGTTTTAAGCAATTTTTAATGTGTTTTTCTATGCAAGTACGTTGTCACTTTAAAGTTTTAGATTTAATAAGTTAATTAGTTTGTATAATTGAATTATTGCATATATATATGAACTTGTAATGGTTGGTTAGTGTTTGTCTGATGAAGTTGGGGCAGGAGCTCCGACGAAAAGTGTACGTGATAATTCGCACTTCAGCTTTAAATAAAACAAGCGGTTCGTAATTTATCTGTTGGACAGTGTTTTTTGCTGGCTCTTCAGTGTTTTCGGAGAAGTTTTTTTCTTTTGGCAGTTTGTCATTTATAAGCCTAGCCAGAGTGTGTGTGGCTTTCACCACCCCTTAGGATGAGAATACTACACCCATTTAGGGTTTAGTTTACTGTGCCTCTGTCTAGTAGTGACACAGATATGACCCCCGGGGTAAACCTACGATCTCCCATCCACTCGTCAAGATTTCTCTTGAAGAGAGTTAGTGAGGGGCTCTGCTTAACATGGACTGGGATTCTGTTCCAGAGTGTAGGGAGCCTCTGGGTTATGAATCTGTCCCTCCAGCACGTCCAATTTATTTCTGTGTTGAGGTTCAAATCTCTTGCTCTCGTGGCTCTGGTGGATTTGGATTTTCTGAGGTGGAGCATGTCCATTAATTCTGGATTGGACATGGCCTTGTACGTCAGGCATAGATCACCTCTGAGTAGGCGGTATGCGACTGAATAGAGCTGGAGTTTCTTCAGCCGGGCAGCATATGACATATGTTTAAGACCCTTTATCCTTTTGGTGAGGAACTTTTGGGGTCTTTCCAACTGCTACAGGTGTCGGGTAAGATACATCCCAAATGGGGCATTGTACTCAATAATGGGCCTGATAAGAGAAGAGTACAGGGGCACAATGACCTCTCTTGATCTAGATGTGAATCCCTTCATGATAAGGTGGGCAATATAGAAGGTCTTCCTAACCACTTTGGCAATGTGAGTGTCAAATGAGAGGTTACTGTCAACTTGGGTCCCTAGGTCTCTGATTACCTCTTCCGTACTTAATGGATTACCACCTATGTGGTGATTTGTGGGTACCTTGTTTTTCCCAAAGGGTATGACTATACATTTTTTGGCGTTCAGCTTAAGGCCATGGCTCTGGCACCAATTATCCATTTCTATGAGGCCTCTCTGAAGGATGCTTGTGTCCGCTGGAGTATCAATTATGGCACCCAGTTTGCAGTCATCTGTGAACTTTGTCAGCCACAATCCTCCTATGTTTGCCTGCACCTCGGAAAAATAAATGCCGAACAAGAGGGGTCCCAGGACTGAGCCCTGTGGGACACCGCCAGACCGGCTTAGAGTCTGACATGGCTCCAGCAACTCTGACCCTGTGGGTTCTGTCCTTGAGCCAGTTTGCAACCCATCTTGTGACATATGGGTTTACATTTAAGCTGGTGAGTTTGTCTATGATGCCCGAGTGGGGTATTGTGTCGAAGGCTTTTGGAAGGTCAAGGTAGGCTGTGTGAACTGCCTTACCCTCATCAATGGCCTTAGTGACTGTTTCAAAAAAGTCGACCAAGTTCAAAAGGCAGGATCTGCCCTTGACAAAGCCAAATTGGGTAGGATCCAATGTCTGTAGGTCCCCAATGTCTTTGTTTATGAGTTCCATAATGATCCTTTCCATAGCTTTGCAGACCAGGCTCGTCAAGCTTATGGGGCGGTAATTTCCAGGGTCCGTAGAAGCACCGCCTTTGTGGAGTGGGACCACTATTGCTGTGCGCCACTCTTTGGGTACGTATCCTGTAGTAAGGCTGAGATTAAACAGCAGCCTTATGTGTGGGTTTAGTTCCTCTTGGAGTTCATGTAGCACACAGCCCGGGACACCGTCCGGTCCCATTGATGCTGTGTTTTTAGCTTTGGAGAGGGCGGCTCTCACCTGGGCATCTGAGATGTTTGGGAGGCTACACTCTGCTGGGATAGCTATTTCTCCTTTTGGGGGGGAGGGGGAGGAGAAATTTGCACTGAACCTGTCTGCCAGAATGTTGGCAATTTCTGTGGGTTCGGTGTATTTTGTGTCATTTTGGACTAACTCTGAGCATATCTGGGAGTTTCCACCCAGGTTTCTAACATAGCTAAAGAAGGCCTTGTGATTGTCTTTTGGGATTTTTCTCTCAAAGTTGGCCTTGGATGATTTTATGAGTGATCGTAGTTTTTTGCTAGTACTGATCAGAGATGCCTTCCCTTTTAGGGATTTTTCTCTGTCATGTAGTAGCTTCCTCCTCCTGTTGTAAAGTTTGTTAATGGCTGGGGTCCACCAGACAGGGTGCCTGCCTTTGGGGGAATGGGTCTTGGTTTTATTTGGGATTGCATGATCCATGCATTCTTGAAGGTGCCCATGGAAGGCATTTCTAAAGGATTCAGTAGTGTGGGTTGTGGTTTCCACTGGCCCAGGGGCCTTGAAGGATACCACTTCAGTCTTAAGAAGTGTGAAGTTGGCTTTTGAGAAGTTCTTCACTGTGGTCTTTTGTGCAGGGGGTGGGGGCGGGATGTGGATTTCCAGTGAGATTAATTTATGGTCTGATCTCACCAATGAGGGGTATACTTCCGGTGTGGAGCATTTTGTCCCCATGTTTGTGATGATCAGGTCTAGTATATTATCTCCTCTTGTGGGAATGGTGACTAGTTGTTCCATCGCATTTGAGTTTATGAATTCTAGGAACCTTTGGGCTAGGGTGTTGGGGCTTGAGTAATGTTCCCAGTCTATGTTTGAGTAGTTGAAGTCTCCCAATATGATGGTATTTGGAGAGACATTCATACTCTCCAGTGTCTTCAGGAAGGCTGAGTGAGGTTCCTGAGTTTGAGAAGGTGGTCTGTAGCATGCTACAAACTGTAGGGCAGTTTTGCCTATGGTTAGTTGCACCTGGATGGTCTCCGATGCTTCGTGCGTTGCCACTAACCTGGAGGTGTGGGTATCTTTGATGAATATGGATACTCCCCCTCCTTTTGTGGTTTGGTCCAAGTTTTGGGGCCAGAAAGCATGATATGAGGTAAAACCTGGTAGTGCTGGGGTGCTCTCAGGAGCCTTGAACCAGGTTTCAGTCACTGCACAGACATCGATGTTCTCCATACTGAGGAGGGCTTCGAGAGCGTGCATCTTGAGGTTTAGACTTCTGGCATTGAGCAGCATTACCCTTAGTTTTTTTCCACTTGTGTTTTCTAGGGAGGTAGGTTTGTCTTTTGAGCCTTGCCTAAAAAAGGCACTATGGGGGTGGCAAGAGCCTTGGCCAATATCCGGAAGCCCAGGGGTGACAGGTGCAAGCCATCCCTTGTGAAGCAGCATGACTTGTCAAGCATGTCATCCCAAGCAGACAGACATTGGATCCCCTTAGAATGACACCAGTAATTAAGCCAATTGTTAAAACTGATCATTTTGTCTTTGTACTGTGGCATCATTCTTGGTGAGGGTAAGATGCTGCTCAGGGTCAGGGTCATACCGGCCTGGGCTACATAATCAGAGAGCTCCTCTATGTCTCTTTTCATGTAGTCCAGGGAGGTACGTCTCAGGTCATTCACACCGGCATGGACAATGACTGAGTCATATTTGTACTTGCTTTGGAGTGACCTGAGTGCTTGTGTTATGTGGCACTGTGGGAGCTCTAACCAGTGTAATTGTTTTAGGGCTGTGCAGTGCTGACTGTTTGCAGGTAAATTGGCACAAATCTAGCAATTTTCTTGTAACAGCTGTCTAGTTTCATATTTTGGGGGATATAAAGGCTAGTCACGATGGAGAAGGCATAATGGAGAGATGGTATAAAGCAGGTTGATGCAATGTTTTTTCTAGTGCTGTCAGCAAAATAATGTTTACTCTTTATAATAAACTAAGTCTCTAGTCTTTTATTATTAAATTTGGAGAATGAGCAGATCAAATTTTAGGTGCTTATCTAATCTGACTTGCAGTAGCTTTGACTGTTGTACTATTAGTATCCTGGTGTTATTTTTGAGAGAGTATTTTGAAAGATTGTTTTTGGTCTGACAAATGTTTTGGGGATAATAATAATTAGTTTTGTTGTTTTTCAAGCTTTAGAAGAAGGTGAGATTTTCTTAGCCATGTTTCAATGGATGAGAAATTGTAGTTTCAATGTTATTTTTTCGTTGGAGTATGTGTTCCAGTGAATATGACTGTGTGTGACGTGTGTGTGTGTGTGTTTATTTGTTTAGATCTATATCTGTATTTATCTATATCTATATATATCTATATCTATAGCTATCTATTGGTCTAGTTTATTTAATCAACATTTCAGAACATCAAACATCATATGGGTGAGACAATATGACTGACGTTCTGAAACATAAAATGTGGGGCAGTGCAGGAATACTGCTTGTAGTGAGATCATGGTACACTGGGTATTGGGGAATTTGCCCTTTTCCCCACTGGTGTGTGATCTTGGAGTTGGTATATAAAATTAGCAGGGGATGTAGGGGAGTGAGCCCCCATGCAAAACACAGTGTTTGCTTTAGAACATCAGTTAAAATGGTGTTAACCATATGATGTTTGACATTCTGAAATGCTGTTAAAAAAAAACTAGACCTAAATATATATACATACATACATACATACATGTGTGTGTGTGTGTGTGTGTGTGCATATGTGTGTATACACATAAACAAAATACATGCACACAACATACAGAAGTGGTTGGAATATTAACTTTTTCTTGTCTTAATAGAATTGTGAATTCTCTGGTAAAGATAGCGAGTGACATTAGAACAAACTGGTGTGACAAGTACTAATTAAAAGCAATGTAGAATCTCATGCTTCATCTTTAATTTAATTTTTTTTACAGTGCATTTAGCATTTTTATCTTCTGTTGATGTCTTGTTTAGTAACTGACTGCATTTTCTTTACCGACTACCAGGTCCTTCCTAAACAGAACATGATAAATCCCTAGAAAATTGTACACATTTCCTTAAACAGTGTTCAGTATTTAATTTGGATACCATTGTTCATTAAAGTTTCACCATGTGAGAAATACGCTACAGATAAAATGTGTGGAGATCCATAAATCAGTCATTTTAAGATATCTGCTGTCACACATGAGGATGACAATGAAGAAAAACTGCCTTCTTTACTAATCAGCCGTGGGAATAAAAATTGCTGGATGAATACATTTCTTTTTATGGATGATATCGCAGGACTGAAAAGATTTCATTCGTTTCACTCCAGGAAAATTATGATGGATCTTTTCATTCTAAAATTATAAACAGTAACTAAATCTCTGACCATTTGGGAATTTGTTGCTATAGCAAACATCTGTAAATGTCAGACAAAGCAAAATCTTAATTTGTCTAACTACCTGAAGAAATAATCATTTGGTTCATGTGTTCACTTACAAAAAAAATCCTTAATTTTTTTAAATAAAAAAATCTTTATTAAATTTTCATGTATGACATGGGCAATCTTGCATATATATAAATGAAAACAAACCATAACGATATAATCTCAGTTGCAAACATTATACCTTATAAACCATGACAAAACCTATGAAACATTATATATCACTTTTAACAATATCCAGTCATTGTCAGTCAACCATTACATAGCTCATTCAAATTCCGCCTTCTTTTAAACCTCGTTCCTCCTTTGCATCTTTTGAGCCCACATTTCCCATTTTTTCCTATGTAATTTGCTCCTATCCTTTTCTAAGATCCCAGTTCCAGTTGCTTTATCTCTGTTACTATCTTCGCTTCTTCTAGTAAAGTTGGTTTAGACTTTACTTTCCATTTTCTAGTAATTGCTCTTCTTGGCAGCCACCATAATTAGACTTGGCAAGACCTTACTATGTCTAGGCAATTCCAATTATGTATCATAGCTCAAAAACATCATTTCTCTAGCTACTCTAATTTGCTCACCCAGCATTATTAATGCTAAATAACAAAACACAGGTTTGCAGCATGCTGTACAGTAATATGGGGAAGGAAGTTCTCTGTTTGATGCCAGGGTTTAGAAATGTTTTTTTTTAAATATATTAACAGTCTTGTGATTGTTTCATGGAATCTGAGGTCGTGAAAGAAAATGAGTGAGAAATGTTTATTTCATTAGACTGTATTCGATTACACTCCAGATGAAACATATAATTTGCCTACTCTCTGGCTCACTTAAAATTCAGTGCTGTTCTCTAACTAGTCACTCACTCAGAGCATAATGCCTCTAAACCACCCTGTCTTCCTTAGTCTAAGCATCACTTTATTATTGCCAGATAATATTTCCATCTTCTTCATTTTCAATAGAAATAGATATTCCAGGCATTTGATGCTTTTAATGCAGTATTTCATATAGTCGCTCAGAATTTGTCACTTCCACCTATGACAGACAACTATTTTTTTCTCCCTGTTGCATTTTATGATCATCATATACTTGATGGGGATGTCATTCAGGCAACCATCTTATCCCCGCATTGCATTGCCCTAGTAGCAACCGTGGACATGTGGAAATTCCACAGTGTAGGAACCACTGGCATGCACATTTCTGTGCATGTGTACGTTCTCCATCTGCTGTGTGCATGCTGTTTGGTGGGCACATGTCCCCAGCCCTACTGCCATTTGCAGTTACACTCATCCTCTGCTAGGTACTCATCAATTCTGAAAGGCAGGTCCTTGATCTGAATTTGAGTTGTCATGGCTGGTCTGTGACTAACCCAATAAACAGCTAATGACTCTGATGTTTTATTGTGTTTGTGCTTGACTTGATGTTGACCTGGCTTTGTAATTCAGAAGTACTAAAGCCGACACCCTTAAAAGTATAACTTAGAAACTCTATATATTCAGGTGATATGTAACACATTTCATTGTCACATGTTACTAGCATCATTCATTTCAGAATAAGAATCAGATGGTCAGAAGTCACAGAGTATTGGTAGTTAATAGCAATAGTATAGAATGATAGTTATTTCATCACAACATCGTCTGTACCGAGAACAAAATCCTAAAGTTGCCTTAACATGTAGAAGCATTGCTCTCAGATTCACAAGAACATGCCAAGGGGTGCTCCTGATACAGCTACTATAGAAGAAATAAATGACATTGTCATTCTAATCTTTTGTTTTTATTTACTCTGAATGATTCTGAGGCATACTTCTTTGCATCTCTGTGTTGTTACCCTTTTAATTTCATTGCATATATTTTTATTTTGTTAGCTAGGTTAACACTGTTTGGCCAAATCCAGTTCAGAGAGAGGAAAAGCTCCAACAATGAGATGTAAAAACTGAAATACAGTAAAAGAAAATGTAACATGACCAGAGGAAGATGTTACAATACAAAGTAAAATAATACAATTTGCAAATGTAGACACTGGTATGAACACAAAGTAACAGTATAAAACAATTAATACAGAGCCCATAAGATATACACAATGGATGATTACTTGTAGAAAAAGGCTATTAACAGCTTCAGTTCAGTAAAACTATGGTAAACACTGTATCATCAAACATTGTACAGATCATGAATTCTAGTTACCATCAGGACTTTCTTCTGAAGTTCTAAACCGTAGCATACAGTGTTGGCATTTACTTTATATTATAATAACTTTCTATACTAAATACTGAAAAATTTTTTGTGTCTATCTTGATGTCTCCCTAAATGTGGATGAGGCAGTTCATAACCACAGAGCACAGCTGTGTAAGTATAAACTATGAACAGTGTATGCCATCTATTATAGCTTCAATTCACAGGCATGGGCAGAGAGAAACCAGTCTACCTCTATGAGTGGTGTGCAGGTGGGTGTAGGACCCAATGTCACTGCCAGTGGGAATTTCTGTTTCCCTTTTATTGCCTCTGTTGTTTGCCATAAATATGGCAGGTCATTATACTTCTTTAAATGGAATAGTTATTGCCACTCTTTGCTTACATTACAATTATAAAAATACTTGTAAAAAAAAAACAACACATATTTGAAATAGGATATCTGTATTCCGAAATGCTCTTAAGAAATGTGTGACACTGCAGCATTTCTAGGTTTTACAGGAAGCTTTACAAAACTCTGGGGCTATAAAGTATGTCACAGTCATGCAAAGCCACACCTAGTATCTGTCTAAATGCATTCTTATCCTCCGAAGCGGAAACGCAAACACCATTCACAACCAAAGTGACACATAGCTCACAACACTAGTGTGCCACCCAACAACAGCCCCTAAGGCAAGACAACGTACCCAACACTTTAGTCATAGGTGACTCTATAGTCAGGCACACTGATGTCCCACTCACCAGGCTGAACAAGGAGAAAATTACAGTCAGCTGTCTGTCGGGTGCCAGGATCCGCCACATAACGCATGCACTCAAGTCACTCCACAACAAGTACAAATATGACTCTGTCATTGTCCATGTTGGAGTGAATGACTTGAGACATACCTCCCTAGACTACATGAAAAGAGACATGGAAGAGCTCTTGGATCATGTGGCCTAGGCAGGTATGACCCTCGCCCTGAATAGCATCCTGCCTTCACCCAGAACGATACCACAATATAAGGACAAAATGATTGACTTCAACAATTGGCTAAGCTTCTGGTGTCATTCAAAGGGGATCCATTATCTGTCTGCCTGGGACAACATGATCGACAGACCGCGATGCTTTGCCAGAGATGGTCTGCACCTGTCACCCCTGGGATTCAGGTTACTGGCTAAAGCTCTTGCCACCCCTATAGTGCCTTTTTTAGGCAATTTTCAAAGGACAAAACCACCACCGTAACAGATACAAGCATGCAAAATCTGAAGGTAATGCTACTCAATGCTAGAAATCTAAACCTCAAAATGCACTCTCTCGAGGCACTCCTAAAAATGGAGAACATCGATATCTGTGCAGTAACTGAGACCTGGTTCAAGGCTCCAGACAGCACCCCCTGCAGTACCAGGCTACAACTCTTACCACACTTTTCAGTCACCAAACCAAGACTGAAACATTAAAGGTGGAGGAGTGTCCATATTCACCAAGGATATTCACACCTCCAGGCTAGTTGCCCAACACAATGCATCTGAAAATCTCCAGGTGTAACTAACACTAGGTAAGATTGCAATACAAATTGTAGCTTGCTACAGATCCCCCTCCATGCCCCAAGATTCTCACTACACCTTTGTAAACATACTGGAAAATATTAAGATACAAACAAAAATCCCTAATACTGGGTGATTTCAACTACCCTGACATTAACTGGGAAAACTACTCTGGTACCAACACCTTTTCCCAACGGTTCCTGGAATTCATAAATTCTAATGTCGTAGATCAACTAATCCATTGTCCAACCAGGGGCTCCAGTATCCTAGACCTGTTCATTACCAACATGGGAGATAGATGCTCCACACCAGTGGTCACCCCCTCATTGGTCAGGTCTGACCATAAGCAAATCACCCTTGACATCCACATCCCACCCCCGAGTAAGGAAACCTCCTTAAAAAACTCCTCCAAAGCCAACTTCATGCTAATCAAGTCAGAAGAAACTTCATGGCACCCATGCAGATGGGAGCTGAAAGTTTGACTGCTGAATCCTACACTAAGGCACTGTACGAGCACATCCACTCGTGCATGAATTGTGCCATCCCAAATAGAACCAAGACACTCTCCTCCAAAAAGAGGAAGCCAATCTGGTGGTCCCCTGCCATAAACAAACTATACAATAGAAGAAAGAAACTGTTGCAGAAAAGAGGAAAATCCCAGGATGCAAAAAACTCCTTTACCAGCCTCAGTAAGAAGCTGAGATCCCTCATAAAATCCTCCAAAGCTAGTTACAAAAATAAAATTGCCAAAGATTCCAAAGACAACCACAAGGTATTCTATAGTTATGTCAAGAATCTAAATGGCAATGCTCAGATATGCTCTGAGCTACAACAGAATGGCATTAAATATACTGATCCCAAGGATATTGCCAATATCCTGGCAGATCGATTTAGTGCCAACTTCACCCCCCTCTCACCCCCTAAAGGGCCCATCTTAATACCAAAAGATTGACAAATTCCGGTAATCACGGCCACACAGGTAGAAACCGCATTCTACAAAGCTAAGAATACAGCATTCATGGGACCAGATGACATCCCAGGCTGTGTATTACATGAACTACAAAATGAACTGGCACCTCACCTAAGTGTCATGTTTAATCATAGCCTCACCTCAGGCTTTGTGCCCACTGAGTGGTGCACAGCTATAGTTATCCCACTCCACAAGGGGGGATCCACCTTGGATCCTGGGAACTACCGTCCCATCAATCTGATGAGCCTGATCTGCAAGGGCATGGAACGCATTATCATGGAACTTATAAACAAGACACTGGCAACCTTCAAACACTGGACCCCACCCAGTTTGGGTTTGTAAAGGGCAAATCTTGTCTCCTGAACCTGATTGACTTCTTCAAATCAATCTCCAGAGCTATGGATGAGGGTAAGGCAGTCCACACAGCCTATCTGGACCTCGCCAAGGCCTTTGACACCATCCCCCACTCTGGAATAATAGATAAAGTTACTAAGCTGGGTATAAAGCCCTACGTCACTCCATGGGTTGCCAACTGGCTTACTGACAGAACCCAGACTGTAAAAGTAGCCGACTCCAAATCCAGCTCCAGACAAGTGACAAGTAGAGTACCTCAGGGTTCAGTCCTGGGACTGCTCTTGTTTGGCATCTACTTCTCTGAAGTACAGGCCAACACTAAGGGACTCTGGCTAACAAAGTTCTCAGATGACTGCAAACTGGGAGCCATTACTGAATCCCCAAATGATGTGGATATTCTACAAAAGGGCCTTACAGAAACAGATGCTTGGTGCCAGAGCCATGGGCTCAAGCTTAATGTCAAGAAATATATAGATATCCCCTTTGGGAAAAAACATGTACCCATGAATTATCACATAGGTGGTAGTACACTAAACACTGAAAGTGTGATCACAATGAACAAAATATGCTGGAGGGATAGGTTCCTGACCCAGAGATTCCCCATACTCTTGAATAGACTGCCCATACATGTCAAGCAGAGCGCCTCCTTGGCCCTCTTCAAAAGGAAGCTTGACTATTGGATGGAAGATAGGAAATTCACCCCTGGATCATGTCAGTCGCCCTGCTAGACAGGGGTCCAGGGAAGTAAATATTGTGGGAAGAAATATCCAGGGAATTGTTATGGCTAGGGCTGATAGCCACGTACCAACCTATGAACCTATGAATATGATGCAGTGATGTGCAGCTCTGAATATAACCATCACATTACTGGGCCCTTTGTGGGCATGTGCCTGTTTCACCCATGTAGAAGCATCATTGGGCAGGTATGGCTATACAGAGGTTTAGCTTACAGTGAACGGTAGTTACAAATCTGTATTGTAGCATGCTTAGTAATAGCTTGTGAACTAGAAAGGGTAAAACTGCTTCTTTGCCATGAATGGGTTGCTTAGTCACTACATGTAAAGAAAATCAGTCGCACTTAATGAGCAAAGAAAAAATGCTTGTCATTTTATATTCTTCTCTAAGCCATAGTTATTAAACCAGAAACGTATTCATGTTAATGACATAGTACGATTGTGTAACAACATGAGTTCCCCTTCCTGTACTCTAATTGCTTGGTACTAAACATCTACACATTAAAAAGTTAAAAATTAACAATGGTAAATATCTTTTCACATTTAAGCTGAAAGCGTCAGTTGCTTATTTCCTGTCACAGACTCAACATACTGTTGAATACTACTACTTACATTCTGTTGAATACTACTACATACATACTGTTGAACACTTCTACTTACATACTATTGAATACTCCTACTTACATTCTGTTGAATACTTCTATATACATACTGTTGAATACCACAGCTTACATACTGTTGAATACTACTACTTATGTACTATTGAATACACATACTGTTGAATACTACTACTTACATACTTTTGAATACGCATACTGTTGAATACTACTACTTAAATACTGTTGAATACTACTACAAACATACTGTTGAATACTACTACTAACATACTGTTGAATACTACTACATACATACTGCTGAATACTACTACTTACATACTGTTGAATACTACTACTTATATACTGTTGAATACCACTACACACATACTGTTGAATACTACTACTAACATACTGTTGAATACTACTACATACATACATACTGTTGAATGCTACTAATTATATACTGTTGAATACTACAACTTACATACTGTTGAATACTACTGCTTAGATACTGTTGAATACCACTACATACATACTGTTGAATACTACTACTAACATACTGTTAAATACTACTACACACATACTTACTGTTGAATGCTACTACATACATACTGTTGAATACTACTAATTACATACTGTTGAATACTACTATTTATCAAGGTTTACACTACTTCCCACTGACAGCCAGCAACACTCAGGAAAGTTAGATAAGTAAATGATAGCCACAGCCTCAGACTGTCACCTGTTCTCCCTGACATGTTACAAGGCCAGGAGAATGGAAGTAACAAGGAGGCCTGCAGAGGAATGGGGTTCAATGACTGCAGGGATGGAGTCCCAAATGGGTGTAAAAGCATCTTAAATATCTGTAAGAAGCTATCATGTATTAGATTTAGAGTTAAATAATTACCCAGCTGTTATCATTTAAGAGACAGTAGAAGCCAAAAAATAACTGCAAAATATTTGTAATGACTGGAGTAACAAGGAAGTGAGGTATTACAAAAATAAATTAGGTGTTGATATAAGGTAGTAAAGAACAAGGCAAATGGTACAAAATATGTTACAGGCAAAATGAGATACTGTTAAAAAAAGAGTAAATTAGGAAAACCTGTGTATGAGGAAAAAAACGGTATAGAGAAATTCTTGATGTCAAGGATGGAAAGAAAAACTATGACATGCTGTCAAAAAGTCAAAGATTAGATAAATAAAGCAAATAGTCCATAAGAAGAACAAACAAATAAGGCCGCACAAATAACTATGTGCTATGCATGTGTATGTTAATATAGTTTGATTATTTTATATGAATGTAAATGTGCCTATTTCACAAGTGATAAGTGAAGATAGGTGAAGGCTACCAGCCTAGCCAGATTGTTCTCTTAAATGGGAAAAAATTGTGTTGTGTGGAACTGCAAAAGTGTAACAGTGCACTCTGCTGTAACAAAGCTAATAAGTCAATTCTTTGATTTCAGGGCTTAGATTCATAGATTAGTACTAAGCTAACTGCCCTTGCAGGCCATTGTAAGCCTAGCCAATTATCCCTTGTGATACTCAAACCCTGCACTTTGTGTTTGTAAGGCAAACACCTTAACCATTAGGCCATCCTCCCAACCTGATATGGAGCCGATATGTCTGGATGAAGGAATTCTGGCTATTCTCTTGAGACTAGAGTTAATTGCTAGAATTTGCATGTATAAATTCTTTTATTGTTCTGGCTTCCTGACCAGCTGCAAAATCAAGGGCTATTAACCTCTGAGAATAAGTTAGCCTGGGAACCAGAATGAAATGATGTAATCTGAAATGTGTTATCAATTTAAGGACAGAAAGAATGAGAGCATGAGAGCATTTGTCTTGAGAACATCCAACATCACCAGCACTGTCTTGATCTAGATGTAAGTTTATTTTAGAACTGTGTTTTCGCTTAGAATAAGCCAGGAATTAGGAAGATAAGTGTTTTTCTGTGATATCAGAACTTTTCTATGGTATTATTTTAAGTATTTTTCTGTGATCTCTGAACTCTTGACTAGCACTGTGTAGTAAGAAATATTGTCTTGTGTTTTTATTATTTATTATTAAATATTTTAAACCTTTCAACTGTGGCTGTTTTGTGTAGAGGTAATTTAAGCTCTAAGAGTACATTGCATGTATATAGTGATACTGTACCAAGTCACTCCAAACAAACTTTGCTGTTCAGTCACACTTACCATTTAGGTAATAACATTGCACAGTAATAATTGGACACCCTTTAACAAGGGTCTTTGAGTAACTGATAAATATTACTGGGTGGTAGCAAGTGGTACTACCATATAGTCTGTGTAAAAGGGGAACAGCTGGAGAACCTGTGCCGGCCTTCCCCAGGAGTGTCTGTGTGGTTGTATATAACTCTTATCTCAAAGTGTGTGTGCGTCAACTACTTGGGCAGGGACATGAAGCACTGGTTGGACAGAGAGGGTGCTGGAGGTTTTAGCTTGCCCACTAGGCTGAGATCTGGACACTATAGCTGTGCCAGTGGGAAGTCTGTTTGGGGACCTGAAGAGAAAGGGATAATCCAGCCCCAGACTGACTGTGATCTCTGTGTGCTTTTAAGGGAAATTGTACTTTACTGTGTGTGTATTTATTATCCTTTCCCTATATGGACACCCCTCATTGGTGTTAGTGGTGAGGATTAAGGCTCCTTGATTGCTGGCCTAGTGCACAGGCATCATATATTAATTGTTTGGCAGTGGTGGGATATCCACACCACATATTAATTGGTTGGCAAATACTAATTGGCTTGTAGTGGTGTGGGTAGAGTGAATTCCTGTAGCTTGTGTACATTGATCACTGAAGGTGTTTTGTAGTCTAAATCAGCCACACAGTGAATACTCAGAGTTCAGAGCATAATTGTTTTATTTCTTTTGTTAGCTTAGTTAGTCAGGGAGAGCAGGCAGCATGTCAGCAGAGGAGTATGGAAAGCTGACAAGGAGCCAGTTGGCTGAGATGTACCAGGCTAGGGGACTGATGCATGGAAACCTGACTAAGGCTGACCTGATTGCAACCTTGGTCACAGCTGCATCAGGAAACAGCAACCAGGAGGATGATCAGACCGGCAGTGGAGATATACCGCACTCAGAGAATGGACAGCTCAACCTTTCTGCAGAGGACTTAAAAATCCATCTGGAGCTAAAGAGACTTGAGTTGGAGGCCAGGCATTTGGAACTAGTAGCAGCTGAGAGACTGAGGCATCTAGAGAGCGAGGACAAGGAGAAACTGCAATGTTTGCAGGCTGAGGAGAATGAGAAACTGATATGCCTGGAAGCTGAGGAAAAGGAGAGGCAGAAGCAGCATGAGAAAGAGATGCTGGCTCTTTGCCAGAGTCATGGAGGTAATGGGGAAGGGAGTAACTGGACCCCAGAAGCACGAAAGGTCAATAAATTTCTTTTGCAGTTTAAAGAGGGGGATAATTTTGATAGTTTCATTCATATGTTTGAGAGGGTATCTTAATATAATGTTGACCAACGGGTCTGGGTATGGTTCCTGACCCCCTTACTCCATGGTTAAGCTGTAACTGTGTTGTCTAAACTTGCTAATCATGAATGTTTTGATTATACTGTTGTCAAGAAATGTATGTTAGAATGTTTTAAGCTAACACCTGAAACTTATAGGAAAAAGTTTAATGAGCATAGATGCAAGGCAGATGAAAGTGTGTGTGAATATGTTGCTGAACTGAGCACTTATTTTCATAGGTGGATGAGTGGATGTCAGGACACCACTTCTGAAGGGCTGGCAGACCTTTTGGTGAGGGAAAAATCCCTTAGCACTTTGCCTGAGGACATGCGGATCTGGTTAGCTGATTGACAATGTGCTACTTCAGATGAGTTGGGGAAGAAGGGAGACCTATACCTAGCAAGCAGGGCCTGCACAGGAAAGGGACCCCCAATACTGCTCATGGGTCTAAAGGAACCCATGGTGGGCAGCACAGACTGCCCCAACAGAATCTGCCAGTAGCAGGGGAAGCCACTGGTCCAGGTACATGTCCAGGACCTAGGGTTAAATGTTTTGAATGCAACCAGTGGGGCCATGTGGCATACAGATGTCCACAGAGGCAAGGTGGGGAAAAAAAGGTGAGAGAGCCAGTAAGTGGGAAAGACAAAATGCCAATAGTAGGTTGTCTTGAAACAACAGGGGTACCAAACTACCATCCTGCAGATGTCCTGATAGGGAAGGATTTTGATGAGGCAGTAACATGTACTTATGCAGTTACATGCAGTCAGGCTAGGAGACAACCATGTGGGTCTGGTAGCCTGGGGGAGTCCCAGACAAACTGCATACTTGTAGCCAGGGCTGGTGAGGTGTTACTTCAGGGAGGGAGCTGCTCTGTAGCAGTGAGACTGAATGTGAGCCACAGCTGCTTGTGGGTACTGGTGTTCCCTTGGACAGAGAGACTGCAAAGGTAGGGGTGACTAGTAGTACCCAGACTGACAATGAGGCACCACTGTCAGAGGATGCCAGACTTCTTGTGGAAGGGGAGCTGGGAAGGGTTACAAAGAGAGAGCTGGACAGACTCAGTTCTCAGACCCTACATTGCAATGCCCGAGGCAGGTAGCTAGTAAGGCACCTGATTCTCAAGGGAAGGGGGAATATATATACTGGGACAAAGGGTCACTGTATGGAGAGTGGAACCCTGAGTGAGGGCTAGAAGGTGAGAGAGTACAGCAGTTGGTAGTGCCTAGAGCCTACCATCTGGCACTTCTAGCCATAGCCATGATATTCCCTTTGCAGGTCATATGGGCATAAAATGTACAAAGAGACGTATTATGCATAACTTCTATTGGCCTGGAATTTCTAGAGATGTAACAGGGTACTGCAGGACCTGTGAGCAGTGCCAAAAGGTAGGCAAGGCAGAAGACAAGGTGAGAGCTCCTTTGATGCCTTTGCCTGTGATTGAGGAGCCATTTCAAAGGCTATCTATGGACATTGTGGGGCCTCTGAGTACTCCAGGTTCCACAGGGAAAAAGTATATCCTAATGGTAGTGGATTATGCTATACGATAACCTGAGGTAGTGGCTCTGTCCTCCATCGAGGCAGAAAAGGTGGCAAATGCTTTGTTAGAGATTTTCAACAGGGTAGGTTTCCCAAAAGAAATACTGACTGACAGAGGTGCCAATTTCATGTCAGACCTGCTGGCATGTCTGTGGAAGTAGTGTGGGGTGAAGCACCTGAAGACCACCCCCTCCCCAGACTAATGGTCTTGTTGAGAGATTAAACTCTACAATCAAGTCCATGCTATGGGCATTTGCAGACCAGTTTAAGAGGGAGTGGGACAAATATTTGCCCCATCTGTTATTTGCCTACAGAGAGGTTACCCAGGAATGTACAGGTTTTTCACCCTTTGCATTGCTGTATGGACATAGGGTGAGGGGACCTCTAGATTTAATTTGAGATGAGTGGGAAGGTGAGTGTGAATCTCACAAGGAGTCTGTTGTGGCATATGTGCTAAACCTCAGGACAAGGCTCAGGGAGCTCATGGGCTTGGCCCAGAAGAACCTGGCAGAAGCCCAATAACAGAAAAAGGTGCGATATGACAGGACTGCTCGAGCTAGAGAGTATGCTGTAGTGCAGCAGGTAATGGTTCTCATTCCTGTCAGACACAACAAGCTGCAAGCAGTTTAGGAGGGAGTGAACAAGGTGGTAAGAAAGGTAAGTTATGTTAACTACATGGTGGAACTGCTGGGCAGGAGGCAGGGGCACAAATTGCACCATGTTAACATGATGAAACCTTACCATGATAGAGAGGCCCTTGTGCTGAGCATTTGCAGTGGATTGCAGGAGGAGTCTGAAGGAAATCTGGTGACTGATCTCCTCAGTGAGGCTCAGACTGACACCTCAGTGGAAGGGGTAGCAATGTCCCAGCAGCTATCTCCTACCCAGGTTCGAGAAATCTGAGCAGTGTTACAGGAGTTTGGGGACATGTTTACTGGGAAACCAGGGTGCACCCACCTGGTGCAGCACCAGGTGGATACAGGACCCCAAAGGCCTATTAGGCAGGCCCCTTATAGGGTGCCTGAGAGAGTCAAGCAGACTCTGAGGGAGGAGATACAGGAAATGTTCAAACTAGGGGTAATTCAAGAGTCCAACAGTCCCTGGGCCTCCCCAGTGGTGCTGGTGCCAAAGAAGGATGGCAGCACCAGGTTCTGTGTGTACTACAGGAAATTAAATAGTCACATGGAGTCAGATACTTACCGTATGCCTAGGACAGATGAGGCCCTAGATCAGCTGGGTGGGGCTAAGTATCTTACAACCATTAAACTTACCAAGGGTTACTGGCAGGTGCCCTTGACTCCCAGTGCTAAAGAGAAGTCAGCCTTTGTGACTCCTTTTGGCTTGTATGAGTTCACAAAGATGCCCTTTGGGATGAAAAATGCCCAGCAACTTTCCAGAGGCTGGTAGAGCATATCCTAGCAGGAGCAGGAAGGTTTGCTTACCTAGATGATATTGCCATCTACAGCCATTCCTGGCAAGAGCACCTTCAACATGTCAGGGAGGTGCTGGGCAGACTACAGAGGGCAGGGTTGACCATTAAGCCAAACAAATGTCAGGTGGGTATGGCAGAGGTCTCCTACCTGGGACATAGAGTGGGGAGTGGATGATCAGGCCAGAACCTGTCAAAGTAGAAGCCATTCAGGCATGGCCTGCACCTGTTAGCAAAAAGCAGGTGAGGGCATTCGTACGGACAGCAGGGTACTACAAAAAGTTCATCCCCAGTTGTAGTACCATAGCTGCTCCCCTCACAGACCTGACAAGGAAGAACAGGCCAGATAAGGTAGTGTGGACCCCAGCATGTGAGCAGGCATTCCAGGAGCTTAAGGAAGCCTTGGGAGGACCCCCTGTGTTAGCCAGTCCAGGTTACAGCAAAGAATTTGTTGTGCAGGTGGATGCTTCAAACCATGGGGTGGGGGCTGTACTTAGCCAGATTTCTTCAGAGGGGGGATAGCACCCAGTGGTTTTTCTCAGTAATAGGCTCCATCCCAGGGAGGAATGCTATGCAGCTGTAGAAAAGGAATGTCTAGCCATAGTGTGGGCACTGCGGAAACTTCAGCCTTATCTGTATGGAAGAGAATTCACTATAGTGACAGATCACAATCTCCTAACATGGTTAAACAAAGCCAGCCAGCAAAATGCCAAGTTGGTAAGATGGAGCCTAGGGTTGCAAGCATATGATATGTCAGTGCAGCACCACAGTGGGATTAACAATGACAATGCAGATGGGCTCTCAAGACAGGGAATGTGGTAAGGTATACTCAGATAGACCTAACCCTCACAAGCAGTATTTCTCAAGGGTCACTTGAAAAACTAGCTTGAGTTCTTCAGGGGGGGGGAGATGTGTGAAGATATGTGAAGGCTGCTAGCCTAGCCAGATAGAATTTTGTAGATAATTCTGTAATTTGCAAATATTAATATAAGCCGCAGGCTTATTCTCTTAAATGGGAAAAATGGTGTTAATTGTGGAACTGCAAAAATGTAACAACAGTGCACTCTACTGTAATAAAGCTAAGTCAATTCTTTGATGTCAGGGCTTGGAGCTGATATGTCTGGATGAAGGAATTCTGGCTGTTGTCTTGAGGCCAGAGTATTAATTATTTTATTTGTCTGGCTTCCTGACCAGCTGCAAGATCAAGGGCTATTAACCTCTGAGAGTCTGTTAGCCTGGGAACCAGAAAGAAATGTAATCTGAAATTAATCAGTGGTACTGTGTTATCAATTTAGGGACAGAAAGAATGAGAGCGTGAGACCATTTGTCTTGAGGACATCTAACATCACCAGCAGTCTTGCTCTATATGTAAGTTTATTTTAGAACTGTGTTTTCTCTTAGAAATAGCTAGGAATTAGGAAGATTAGACTAAGTGTTTTTCTGTGATGTCAGAACTTTTCCACAGTATAATTTTAAGTATTTTTCTGTGATCTCTGAACTCTTGACTAGCACTGTGTAGTAAGAAACATTGTCTTGTGTTTTTATTATTTCATATTAAATATTTGTAAACCTTTCAACTGTGGCTGTTTTGTTTAAAGATAATTTAAGCAAGCTCTAAGAATACATTGCATGTATATAGTGATACTTTACCAAGTCACTCCAAATAAGCTTTGCTGTTCAGTCACACTTACCATTTGGATAATAATATTGCACAGTAATAATTGGACACCATTTAATAAGGGCCTTTGAGTAGCTGATAAATATTAGTGGGTGGTGTCAAGTGGTACTATCGTATAGTCTGGGTAAAAGGGGCACAGATGGAGAACCTGTGCCAGCCTTCCCCAGGAGTGTCTGTGGTATATAACTCATATCTCAAAGTGTATGTGTGTCAGCTACTTGGGCAGGGACATAAAGCACTGGTTGGACAGAGAGGGTGCTGGAGGTTTTAGCTTGCCCACTAGGCTGAGATCTGGACCCTATAACTGTGCCAGTGGGGAGTCTGATTGAGGACCTGGAGAGAAAGGAAGAAACCAGCCTCAGACTGACTGTGATCTCTGTGTGCTCTTAAGGGAAATTGTACTTTACTGTGTATGCATTTATTATCCTTTCACTATATGAATGCCCTTCACTGGGGTTAGTGGTGAGGATTGAGGCTCCTTGATTGTTGGGCTAGTGCATGGGTGTCACACCCTGTATAAATGCAAAAGCCTAGAAACTTAGTTTTTCCCTAAACAGCTGTCACGTAAACCCACATATGCAGAGGTTTTCACTAGTAACTTACCAAAAGATCAGCGGCCTCCCAAATGGAAACCACTTCCACACATAACAATACAAAAAAACAACCACAGCATATAATACCACACACCAGTGTCTCAACAAATAAGCCCATAAGGTGCAACACCACAAGACATAATGTATTGATCATAGGTAACTCCATTGTGAGACACACAGATGCTCTCCTCACTAGGCTATATAAGGAGTGGGTTACAGTTAGCTGCCTGTCAGGTGCCAGGATCTTTCAAGTCACTCAACACACGTAATGGTATGACTTGGTCATAGTCCATGTGAGGGTAAATGATGTGAGACATACCTCACTGGACTATATGAAGAGAGACATGACTGAGCAATTCAATTATGTGTCACAGGCAGGTATAAGCCTTACCTTAAGCAGCATTCTACCTTCTTCAAGGATGATGCCAAAATACAAACAAAAATGAATGACTTTAACAAATGGCTTAGCTTCTCGTGTCAGCTCAATGGGATCCACTATCTGTCAGCCTGGGAAGACATGGCTGACAGGCCACACTGCTTTGCCATAGATGGTCTGCACCTATCTCCTCTAGGCTTTCAGATACTGGTAAAGGCATTAGCCAACCCTATTGTGCCTTTCTTAGGCAGTGTCAAAATAACTAACCTCCTAACATAACAAAATCCTCTCTAGATAAACTCAAGGTTCTGCTACTTAATGATAGGAGTCTAAGAAAGAAACTGCAATCCCTGGAAGCACTCCTTACCTTGGAAGATGCTGACATCTATGCAGTCACTGAGACATGGTTCAAAGGAGTGGAAAGCACCCCAGCTGTGCAGGGCTACAGTGCCTTCTATATGTTCAGACCACAAATTGAGCATGAATGAACCAAAGGAGGAGGTGCATCCATTTCCATTAAAGATAAGTACTCCCCTAGACTGGTGAAACAGTATGACTCTCTTGAGCTACTCCATGTCCAAATAACTATAGGAAAAGCCCTCTACCACATCATAGCTAGCCATAGGTCCCCCACCATGAAACAGGAAAAAGCATACTGCATACCTGGACTTACTGGAGTCACTTACTATACAACCCATCACCTTACCCATAGGTGATTTTAATAATCCTACCACTGACTGGGAAACATGCATGACCACAAAAATGCTGGCTCAGAGGTTCTTGCACTTTGTCAATGCAAATGCTCTGGACCAGCTAGCTAGCACACCCACAAGAGGCTCACATGTCTTGGACATAGTACTCACCAACATGGATGAGCATTGTACCCTACTCTGTGTGAAGTTCTCCCTAAGATCGGACCATAAATCAGTTTCTCTTGATGTAATTATAAGACAAGATACCCCATCAAGCTCAAAAACACTTAAGACTTTTTCAAAGTCAAATTACGTCCTACTAAGTGATGGTATAAGAAGTTTCAAACTCCCCTCGAATGCAGATAACAATGACTCCTATGCAGAGGTGTACACCGATGCCCTATATAACCACTTAAGCAGTTGTGTAGAATTGTCTGTACCTGACCAGATTAAAATGAGGTCTTGCCAAAAAAACACGCCACCCTGGTGGACCCCTAGTATAAACAGACTATACAACAAGAAAAAGAAACTTAATGTCCAAGAACAAGAGGGAACTGGCTCAGCAGAGGAAGAAATCCCTCTCTTGCTTTCAAACAAATTAGAGATCTTGTCAAGTTCTCCAAAGCTAATTACAAAGTAACAATAGCCTCCCTAGCTAAGGATAATCACAAGGCATTCTTTAACTGTGTCTGAAATGTAAAAGGGAATACCCAGCTATGTGCTGAACTGGTTGTGGATTGCATTGCCCATACACAACTGGATGTAATAGCCAACCTGCTAGCTGACGGATTTGGAGCAAACTACACCCCCTGCATACCTCTCAACTGTACAGATTTTCACAGAATTTTCAGATTTTTGCCTCATATTTTTGGCCTGTTCTTCATAAAATTTGTGGTTTTCTGGCAAATCGCTGAGGATTGAAGTCACTAAATAATTATATACATTTGAGTTTCAGACTTCATATCCTTCAGAAAATATATGCTAATGCAAATCCTGTTATAGTAGTAACTTACTAAGTTTAGAAGTGCAATATTTAAAATCTGTCCCTATTTTTAGGCCTTTGTCCCCCACTGCATAAGGCTTTGTCCAGATTTCTTATATTAAGAGATTGAGATGTTTGCCACCCTGTCCCCTCCAGTCATCCCCCAAAGTATACCTGCCACCATTCCTCAGCCTATTATCTCAACAGAGCATGTCATCTTGACTCTCTCCAAGGCCAAAAACACAGCATCAGTGGGACCAGACAACATCCCAGGTTGCCTTTTGAACAACTTAAAACATGATCTAGCAGACCCACCTGGATCCCTTTTTAACCACAGCCTGCAAACTGGCTATGTTCTGGTGGAATGGAGGACATCAACAGTAATCCCTTTACACAAAGGAGGACCAGCAACTGACCCTGGGAATTATAGGCCCATAAGCTTGACTAGCCTCATCTGCAAGGCCATGGAAAGAATCTTTATGGACCTTATTAACAAGGACATAATTAATCTCCAAACATTGGACCCAACCCAGTTTGCATTTGTTAAAGGTAGCTCATGCCTGTTAAACATGGTTGACATTTGCGAGAAATTCACCATGGCCCTGGATGATGGAAAGACAGTGCATACTGCCTATCTTGACCTAGCTAAAGCATTTGACACAATCCCCCACTCAAGTAATAATAAAGAAACTCTCCCATTTGGGAACTAACTCCTAACATTACCAGATGGGTAGCCAACTGGCTCACAGACAGGACACATACTGTCAAAGTGGGTGAGTTCACCTCTAGCAAAAGACCAGTTACCAATGGCATATCACAGAGTTCTGTGCTGGGCCCCTTACTGTTTGGAATTTATTTCTAAGACGTCCAGGCAAACCTGGACAGCCTATGGCTGAACAAGTTCTCTGACTATTGCAAATTGGGAGCAATCACTGAGTCTCCCAACAATGTTAATATACTGCAGTCAGGGTTAATGCAGATAAATTATAGGTGCCAAAGCCATGGATTAAAGCTAAATGCAAAACAAAAATGCATTATTATTCCCTTTGGGAAAGTTGACATCCCTGTTAATTACATTATAGACAGCACACCCCCTAAGTGTAGACCCAATCTGGGTACTCAGGTTGATAACAATCTAAACTTTGACCATCACGTATCCACAGTAGTAAGGAAATCCTTCTATGTGGCACATCTTATAAGTAAAGGCATCACATCTTGATATAAGGATGCTGTGATTCCATTATACCCAGCCCTCATCAGACCAGTAATTGAGTACAATGCTCCCTTTTGCATATACGTCATCAGACACCTACAACAATTGGAGAGACTGTAGAGGTTTCTCACCAAGAAATTACAGGGTACACAAAACAAGTCCTAGGCAGAAAGACTGAAAGACCTGATATTGTATTCTGTCTCTTACAGGTTGCTAAGGGATGACCTGTGCTTGGCTTACAGGGCATTCTCTGACCCCACCCTGATGGAAATGCTTCACATTCATAAATCAAACTGCACAAGGGTCACCCACTCTAGGGATCTTAACTTAGCCTCTGACATGAACAGGTCATGCTGGAGAGATAGATACATCTCACAGAGACTGACACTTGTCTGGAACAAGCTTCCAATTAATGTGAAACAGAGCCCCTCCTTGATCCTCTTCAAATGCAACCTAGATCAATGGATGGGTGACTGCAAACGTACTCCTTGAGTAGAGCCCATGTCCCTCCTGGGCAGAGGGAGTCGGTATTAACTACCATGGACCCTCACCTCTTCAAACTTCACTCACCGAACCACCGACAATTGGGACAACTCTGGTTAAATATGATTAGGCTTGTAAGGGTTCTAAGGCCATTAACCTAGTAACATTCTATCAACCTACGAACCTATAAATAATCAAAAAAATAAAATAAAGGGTTAGAAAAACAATTAAAGCTAAAACAGAGAGATATCCTATTTTAGAGAAATTGCTGACTATTTGAATTAGAAGCTTCATGGGCAGGATGAAAAAAGCAAAATAAATAAAATATTGTCTAGGAAACAGGTTGAAAATCACACAAAAGTAGAAAAGTATCTGATCACATTTACCTCAATAGCAAAGTTGTAACAGAGCAAAGGTGTCCATCTCCATAAAAAGTGGTTGTGCAAAATTTACTGAATGTGCAGGTTATGAAAGTTACAATAATTCAGATCACAATAGGCTGGCAAATCAGATTTAACAAAATATGTAAAACAGGACAGTAATAGGTTCATAGGTTTGTAGGTTTATAAACATTGCAAATTAAATCTTTCAGGGTTCCTTCTCCCATGCATTGTACCCTCAGCTTAATTTCATACTCTGGAGGTTGTGAACAGATGGGGAAGTAGATGATGATCATAGAAAACTACGACAGCAGTCTTATTGCTCATACGTGTTTAATCTCAGAGTTGTAATATTACTGTCAGGGAGATGTTGTGGTGGATTCCCTGACATGGAAAGTAGCAGGTGGGAAAACACCACTGCAAATCATAACTAAACATATGGGTCATTGTGGTCTTACATCAGTATTTTGTACAGTCTCATGCTGAATTTTCAGTGAGATGAGTTTTTTAATGTGGTTCATGATGGCTGTGTCTTGTGAATCCATGATTTTGCAGCATTTGGTAGATCTGAAAAATATTCCAAATGTGCACAGATAAAGTTTCCTAAAGACTAAGATTCAATTACTCCAGCAAAGTCTTTTAAAGAATTAATAAAATGTATATACAAGTCTTAACTTCATTATTCAGTAAGTTGTGTAAAGTAGGAGAAAGTATAAATGAGTGGAATGATTAGTAACCCCTATACATAACATTTAAAGGTATCCCTTACAGCTGCTGATAGATTAGAATAGTGTTAGTGGTGGTCAGAACCGGTTGGAATGCATACTGACTCAAAAAGCTGGACAGTGCTTGATGATATTTGGTATAAAGATCCATATCAGGCAATATAAGTTTTTCTAAAACAAGATCCTTTTCTACACATTTTATGGAGTTTTATAGGCCACTGGCTTATGATTTCAAGAATGGATAGTGAGTTGTTGTAGGCAACAGACTCCATAAATCTAATATATCTTTATCCAAATAATACTCACAAGCTAGTATCCCAAGGTAGAATGTTAGTAAATAAATAAATAACCTGGATTAAGACAGTAAACTCATGATATGGTTATATAACTGAACACAACACAGAAGACAGATTGTGAAGAGGTGGAAAACTATCCAGAAAAGAAAAATAACGTTATATAGTGTTTGGAGAACTAAGTTCTGAGTTCAACATTTATTTAAACTCTTAATGCTGCATATCATAAGACACGTGCCTAGCAAATAAAGACACTTGCTGATAAGGACCTATTATAATTGCTCATGTGCTAGTAACTAGTGACATATTTGCTCACTACATGATCAGAAAAGCAAGTACTCTAGTGCCCACTAGCCCAATTTCCTATAACTACTTAGCACTTCCAACACGAGTAGATACAACTTTACAGCCCTACCAGAGTCCTAACTCTAACCCTATAAATCCAATCCAGTTCCTAATCTGAGTCCTTATTCCCAAACCCTAAAATTCCAACCATCCTCCCTATATTTAAATTCCCTGATCATTCTCTAACAATAAAACTCCCCTCCTGCTCCCTAACTGTAGAACTCCCTTGCTCTAATCCACACTCCACTCCCTTCTCCAGCTGCTAGCCCAAGCTTATATTCAAGTTTGTGCATCAACAGTGGCCTACATGTGCTACAAGATGCTCAGGTCCCTGGTTTAAAGGCAGTGGTCTTTGAACCCTTGGAACTCGAGTGCTTCCAGAAGATCCTGTTCATGATATAACGATGGCAGAATTAATAAAAGCTTACGTTTAAAAAAAAATGACTTCTATGAGACATAAAATAAAGGAAACTTATGTTTAGTTAAACAAATATCATTAGACATTTGAAAGCAATGCCATTAAAAGTAGAAGTAGGAAGATTCCAAAGGTTTTGACGAAAACAAATAAATTAAGTAAATTGGGGAAATGCTATGCTGACTTGCAAACAGTAGTAGCAGAAGTAGTGAAAATGTAAGTGTCAAAGGAGGAAGTAAAACAGTGGGGATGTGGCAGCAATAATTGTTGACTGCATTTCAAATCATGAATTCAGCAATGTGTAAGAAATTGTGGTGCAGTGGCAAACAGTCACTGGTCATGCTGCAATACAAGATATTTGCATGCAACTACAGTTGAATACATTTCGCACAGATAAGCTGCTATGACAGAAGCAATGCACTACTGAGAAATGCATTCTTAAAAAAAGAAATGCTTGCTCAGAGCTGTTATTGTTGTCAAGAATTACACATTTTATTTCTCTAAGTCTGTGTTCTCTGACTGTGCTACTGAAATGATTTTGCCTGGATATAAAGATCAGGTGAAATAATACAGGAGACTTATACTTGTTTTCTGGCACTTTTAAACAAAGTTTGCTATGGATTTGAAAAAAAATTACAGTTCCCACAAATGTTATTTTGAAAAGAGTTACATTGTCAGTTTTATAAGAAAATGAAATCTACCTTTGAAGACAAATACTGCCTTTCAACTTGTTAGTTTACGATAGATCTACTCTATGACTTCAGCCCAGTAAATTATTGATGGAGCATCTAAAATGAAACAAGGAAGAGACTGAGTCCACCTTTCTCACATATTGTAGTGCAATAAATATAAAGTGCAGAAAAATGCTTCCCAGTTGAATAAAAATTGAATTAACTGATAAGAGCAATGCGT